>NW_028186289.1:608403-671898 GCF_003343005.1 Rhea americana
TAAACCTGACTGGCCGCTTACGGTTCAGTGAAATCTGGTTTCGCTGAGATGAAGCTTGAGCAGTGCTCCGACGCATTCACTTCGCTCTCTCTTCACACCGTGTCTCCTTCTCCCTCTGCCTCCCTCTCCCTCTCTTGCTCTCATCTCTTTCTCTAATSGTTATAGAAACATCAGCCATCTGATTTCTGAAGAATCCACGGCTCCGACTACAGCTTAACTATTGTTGAGCTGAACAGCAAGGCTGCAGTTTTACTGTGAACTTCAGTAAATCATGAGCAGCAGTCAGGAACTGAGGGTGAACTCTCCTTTCTCTAARTTGCCATCTGTTGAAAGTGGTCCCCGAATTATCCCTTACCGCAAGGGGTATTTCTCTTCTTAACCCTAATGTTTCTGTTGTAGCTTTGTCATCCCCCTTGTTTCACCGCAGATTGCAGTTGAAAGGTCCTTTTCTAAAAAGAGATTCCAAAAGAGACAAAGTGCTTCCTATAGAGAAAATGTGATTATTGAAAGCTTTCTGCAAGCAATTTACTTGGCCCATCCTAGAAGTGAACTTCTTTAGCTTGCTCCATACTGTTTCATGCTGGGGGTTATAAAATATGAATGTTTACAGAACAACTTCGAGTTGGAGAGGGATCATAAATTAAATTTAATACGAATAAACACTTGAATCAAGACTATCATGTTACCTCCTACTGCTTGCACTAGGATATTCTTGCCTGTAGCATTTTGTATTACTTATAAGCTAGCACGCATGAAGTATCTCGTACTGAGTACTACCATATATACCTCACACACACAGTGATCTGTGTCTTAATGAATTTTACCAAGCAGAAGGTAAACATGTACAAATACATACACCCACTCATGTATAATGTATTTTTATATATATATATATAAAATATAATATATACATATATATTAAGAAAAATCTAAAATATGAAAGCAAATTTCCCCATTACCACCCCTAGAAGCCCAGGCTATTTATGCCAGCAACCAGCCCAGCTCAGCATGGCACCAACTTCCTTCCTTCTCCCCCAGTTAACAGATCGTAAGATACTCCCCAACCTTTTCTTTCCTTTGTAACATATTCCCATCACCCTAGCAGTAAAGGCAATCACAAGAGGGACCCTTATCTCTTTAGTCCTCCTTTCCAGGAAGGACCTCGAGTTGAGTTGTCTTTTGTCTTCAGCAGCTCATCGCCCTGCCCCTCACCTGCTGAGATCAGCCGCTTCCATATTCGAGAAAGAATAAAAAATGATCTCTGGGAACAATAAAGAGTTCAGAAAGCTTTTAAGTTCAAAAATAAATAAATAAAGRGAAGGCGGGAGGGAGAGAGAGCATGGCAGGCTCCTTTTGATTAATTCCCTTTCTTCCCACCCCAAAAGACTATGYGGTAAATAAAATGAAGTACAGTCCTGACAGACACAACCCTTGACTGTCTGTTTATAGGCTGCGTGAGTGGCAATATTCCAGCGGGACTGTGTAAAACGAATCTGTCAGTGAATCAGAGCACATGTTGCAGAGTGTGAAGGTACATGCTTCACATTAAAAACAAATCCTTCAGAATGCGTAGAATACCCTAAACCTACATCTGCCACACTAATTATTTCTCTCACATTCTTAAAATTCATCCTAAATTTTTCCACATCCTGAAGTGTTAGAGCTGCAAAGAAGTACTAAAACTGTAGCTGTTGTGAAGTTCAGCTTTGAATAAGTACGTGGCTAAATGCTGGCCAGAATTTTGATTTTTACCTCTGAATATTCTTTCCAAGCGTGTTTTGGAAGCTGCGCCATTTGAGAAAAACCATCACTTCTGCCCATCAGTACCATAACACCCTGATAGCTTGCTGTACTTCAGGATGATTGTGTTTTTCCATGCTTGACTCTCCCCAGCTTTGCCATCATCTTTTCCTCTCAAAACCAGTCCCTTGTGCTGCTGCTTCTACTTCCATTACTTTGCCCCAAAGAACCATATTCAGCTCCATTGAAGCCACGTTCATTGGGATGAGTTTCAAGGAACAGAAAGCCAGGGAAGTGACTAAAGTGTTTTTGTATCTTTTTGTCATCCTTAACTACCGACAAAAGAAGCAGATGAGGAATATTTACATTGTAATAAAGGAGAAAATTGAGTAAAGTCTTTGATCATACCAGAATTCAGTCATCTGCATTACTGGCAGACAATATAAAAGAAATGTGTCCAACTATAAAATATGTTTTAGTGCCAGCTAATAACCCTAATCTTATTCACTAATCTTTTTCATAATGAGTTAAAGCTACATCACACACAGTCACTTGCACTGTACTGTAGTTTGACCTTTACCAAAGTGTCATTTTCCAGACAAGTGAGATTTGTAGAAAAGCTTTCCATAAAACAAAAGCCACTTTCCACCATGGTAACAGAATYGTCGTAGTGAGTTTTTATCTACAATCCAACAACAAATCAAAAACTTCTGAATTTTCATCTGCACAAGTAAGGCAGCAGGCTGGATCACAGGTCAAGCCCTCTCTGATACCCCTTTTGTCCTTTCTGATACCCTTTTTACYTGGAGGTGGAGAGGAAGGAGCTTTTCTTCCCTGTTCCTCCCTATCAGTGGAGCTGGAACCTTCCCCTGCTTTTGCCAGTTAAAACAGAATACAACATTTTAGCTCAGCACTCCTAAATCACAGCTCTTCCAGCAGGGAAAGATCTCTCTGTTCCCTTGGAAAACAGTTTGAGCTTTTCCCACTCTCCAGCTGGAGCTAGCAGAACCAGCCAGAAGCACCAGCGCKATGGCCAGGTTTGAGCTGCATCTCTGCAGAGCGTTCAAAGTCCTGCCATGAAACAAAAACAAAACAAAACAAACAAAAAAGCCCACAACAACTACTTGTTGCTATAGGCTCCAAATCTTGCCTTATGTATGAACTACAAACTATGGAAAAAAATCCCACTGAAAGAAGGGCAGGGTGCCTGGGAGATATTCTGTCTGTGCTATTCCTCTCCCTGATTTCTCCAAGCCAAGCTCCCTCATGTTTAGCAGACTTCCTCGTATTATTGCATTTTCTCCTGAAGCGCTTGCCACGAGCAGGAAAACCTGGACTCTCCAAGAGCACCCAGTTCTTTTGGGTCCCTGGTTATACTGGTCCCCAGCTCTCAGAGCAAAGAGATGGTCCTCTGGCTCTCAGAGGAGGAGCCGGGCTYCAGTTCCCCTCCCCAGTTAACTCAGCATGTTCCACTAAAACGTTGTTTCCTTCCCTTTCTTTCCTTCAACACGACTGGAGCGACCCCTTGACCAAAGAACCTGCCTTAAAGCAAAGCAGTGGTTGCTTTTGGATGACAGCACTGCTAGCAAAGCACACGCTGAGTGCAGGTGCACTTTCTAGCCCTCTGCCTCGCTGTCTTCCGCTACAACACCTTCTGCAGACCTGCAGCGACTCCTTGCAGCGACTGTTGGAAGCACCAGCAAACTGTTTGCATGTCAAAGCCTGTTGATGCTTTGGGGGTGATCGTTAACAGTCCCCTCTCTCCATCTCCCCCTCTGACRGATTTTTAACCATGCATAGTCCCTTGGGTCTGCAGCCTCCTCGCCAAGCAAAGGGCCTCGTCGCTCCACCAGCAGAGTCTGAAGAGAAAGTCAAGTTCATGCTAAAATGATTTTATCTGARAAGTCGTAACATTGCTTTCCTGACYGTGCATCCCTGAATTAAGGCATTATATGCATCCGTAGTAATAGACATCCTGTTATCCTTTGGACGTTAGGTGAATATGGTCATACAGGAAAAGTTTACAACTACCTATGCATAAACCTCTACTGACCAGGTCACATTAACTCCGGTTCGCTAAATGATTACAGTTAAAGCAGTGTTTTTAATTCACATTCCTCCACAAAGCTGGCCTTTTTGAAAAAGATTTTACAGGATCACTAAGATTCTGTAAATAGCTACATTATGAGAGTTTCTTGCTCTGACTGTCTGCATACAGAAGACATAACCTAATCCTAACTCCTGCCGCTAAAGGAAAATAGCAGTTTTTCTATGACACCAAACCCACCCATCGAGGAAACAGAGAGGTAACAGTGCTGTCCGAGAGGCCTCAGCAGCTATGAGAAAAAAAGTCCTATGGGAGTTGTGTGAAAAACTGTTCAGRGTCAGTAGGGAAAACAGAAAAGGAAAACAACTTGGTCGCTGCCTCTCAAATGCTGGGRAAAAGAGCGCTTCTGGATCTACGTTAAGCAAAGGAACAAATCTATTCAAATACAGTAGTTGACCTCACAACTAAAACAGCAATCATCAGTGCTATGGCAAGAGCAAACTTGTTTCCTCTTCTGCTCATGTCAGGTTTTTATGATATACCATTGGATTAAAAAAAAATCCCAAAAAGMAAATAATAATAATAAAAACCTAATATTTGGAATTAAAACCTGCTAAATATCATCCACTAGGGAGCACAGTCATCTACTACTGACAATTTGCACAGGCAGAGATCAAGTCAGGCCAAGAAAAAGCAAATCCTAAATAGAAACACAATCTAACAGCCCTTCATATTTTGGCCTGGGAAGTGAAGCTGTACATTTCAGGCCTTATTTTCCTTTTCCCCCTCCTCCTCAAAAGTGCATCTCTATAGATAGTACATACAGTGCTCACCTTTGTGCTTGGCAAGGCTGCTGAACCTAGGTAGGATTTTCCAGATTAAAAATAGACAGTAAAAATTTTAAGGGTGGCAGATGAAGATGTGCTCTCTCTCCCTCACAAGAGAACACTTCATTCAGGTGAGGGGATTTTTTGTTAGGTGGTTTTTTGGTTTTTGAGAGGGGAAAGCTTTTTGGTGGAAGAGTTTGTTTCGGTTCGTTTACACCCAGGGCAGACATCCAAGCCCTTTTCTTACTGAACTAGATGTCAGTGGTATTGCATTAAAAACCCCTTGCCTGGTGGGAGGAAGTACAGAGCCATGATCCTTCTAAAGGGAACAAAAAATGAGCTCAAAGAAACGGAGACTTTTTTTTAAACAGCACGCTATAGTGGGAGTCGGAAGAAGGGAACATACTTCTGGGGCTACTGTTTCTCTCTTGCACACTGAAAATGTTAGGGGCTTGTCAACGGGCAATGTGTTACCATCTTGTAATGAAATTGGGAGCAGAAAGGGGTCCATAAATGAAGCCAAGAGCTCTGGGTTTGGAGACTAAAAGTTAATTTGTGCTTGTTTTGTAGCTTAACCTCTCTCGAGTTAAGGAAAAAAATCTATAGTAAGAGAAGAAAACCTAGAAATGTAACCAGTATTCAAGTCAAAGGGATGAGAACCAGAAGACAAAGGAAGTAAAAGTATTTTTATTWTAAATCACACATTTTTAAGTCTATTGGCTAATTGCTAATGCTTTCTGAAATGAAGCTCAGATTTAGGGYGCTGCACATACAAGCGAATTAGATACATACAGCTGTAGCGTCTCTACATGCAAATGCAGCATGGCATAGTTTCTAACTAAACTTTCAAATGTGTAGATTACATCTGCCTTTCAGGACACAGGAAATCATAACTTATTTCTCTGTGTATTTTTCAGGTTCATGCACCAGAAACTAGTATGTTACAAGCAAGCTGCAGGACACTTTTACTCAGCAAGCCCTTTACATATGGAGTCACACCACTGAGAAACAAGTTTCAGGATAAAGAGAGACTCTTACCTCTACCTAAGATTGTTGGAGGAAAAAGTCAGTGGGTCTTTTAGAAGGAGCAACAAAGCTGCATCATCTGTCACTGGAACAGCAAAAAGAGTCATCTACAAATCAGTTTTTCCCTGTGGAGAACTCAGTTGCTCAGAGCCCACAGCCAGATATTTTCCATCACGGGGTTTACAAAATTATGTATGTTCCAATTAGCAGCGTCAGCTGATTACTAGCTTGAGAGGATCCAGTTTTCTTTGGGCTTGAATCAAAGCCCTTCCGTGTTATATATGTAAAAGCATTAGGCAAACACAATGTTTGTTTTCCTGGGACAAAATTACTTGTGGTTGGCATTCCAYGCAGCAAAAATCTCTACAATGTTTTAATTAGCATACTATTATGATCTAGTCATTTATTGTAACTGCTTGGTATAATTACCATCCTGTTTATGTGTATGGCTACTTGCTTCCCAACCAATTGACCAATAAAGTCAAATGACCAAGTAATAGGGAAATTCAGCTCACTTGGAGGAAAAAAAAATTGTCTTTCCATTCCTTTGAAAACTCTCATCCTCACTATTAACTTTTCACCGACTTTACAGTAAATTGAATATTATTCTCCTGTATCTGGTAGTTTCCCTTTATGATTGAGAAAAGCACTTATTGGGTATAGCGGGAAACAATCTGTTATGGTTATTATTGTAGCTGTAAGTCCAATGGCCCATGGTAGCACTCAACTAAATGTCCASCAGTTTCTGTCACAGGCTCTGCAGCACTAACACTAGTTTTAATGTAGAAYTAGGTCTTGTAGTTTAGCATTAGGATCCATGCTAGCTGTGTTGGGCATAAACACATGGTTTCAGTAGAAGGTAGGGTGCAGGAGTGTCTTGTGTGGGGACCGCCCTACACCAGTCACAGCCCATTCCAGCTGGCTCCAAAATCAGTGCGAGCAACCCACAATGCACCGAAACTGCAGCCAACCGTAACAGCCTGCAGCACCCCAGCTTGGATATATTTAAGAAAGAGCAGTGGTCATGAGGGCTAGCAATGCTCTGGAAGATGCTGCAGGAAACACATGGAAATGATGCTCTTGGAGACATGTTGAAGGAGCTGTTGGGGACACAGCTGGAGAAGCACACTTAGAAGGATAAGGAGAGCTCTATGACAGAGGAGATATGCCCCTAAAGAGACTGCAGCCCATGGGTGTCCCACACCGTGGCAGGTTTACCCCAAAAGCATGCAGCCCACAGRTGACCACACCAGAGCAGAAGAGCAGTAAGAAGCAAAGAGCACCAGAAAGAAACTATTGTGCACTGCCCCTGACCTTCTGCACAGCCCATTGCCTCACGGAAGGGATTGGCATCACCTRAGTGTAACCTGGAGTGAAAGCAAGGGAAATGGAGACAGGAAGCAGGGGGAGGGTATTCAGCTGAAGCTGAGCCTAGGGAAGGGGGAGGAAAGGTGTTCCCTTCATTATCTTCTTTCTTTCCAATATCTCAATCAGCAATCAAACCTTTATGTTATTTGGCAATAAATTCAATTACATAAAAATTCCCCAAGCTYCTCAACATGAATATAATCCCAAATCAAATTTGACTTTACTTTAGAAGACTTAAATTTATCTTATCTTACTGAATTTCAAATTTTTTACACAGGTGCAAATCTAACAGACCCAATACTGAACAAAAATCTCRGGTGTCAACAAGACAAGTCTGTAAAATACTTCCGCTTTACATTCCTTTATATTTCCTTAGTAGACAGAGCCTAAGGTGAAGCATGTAAAAATCAGCCTTTATAACCCCTCTGACTGCAGTAYAGAAAAGACATACCTTCTACAGTCTTTGCTATGATCAGCAATGAGGAGCCACACTACTATCTTCTTCTGCAAATAATCGTTAAGAAATGTTCAGAGAGCTCATAGATCGGTCACTACCAGTCTGTCTCAAATGTAGTAACGTGTGCTACAGAGAAATGCTGTCTCCCTTCCCTTCCCTTCTGCTTCAGAAAGGGACCACATCGAATATCCTGGACTAACTTCCCCGGGGCTGAGCAACCTCAACTTTTATCTGCTTCATTGTAAATTGAAAGTGTTGGGACCCTGTCAATGGTATACCAACTATTTTCAGTAGCGGAGTTTAAAGCATTTGCAAGTCATAATCCGAGGTTGCTAATTTTGGAAAAGAATGGCTATTCACCTGAGCATTTCACACGCGTGTCATCTAGCAAGTAAGAGAAGACAAAGTGCTTTTTCTGCAATAGACCTCTATGAGGAAAACGTAAGAGTAAAATCCTATAGTTCAACTCAATGCATCGCACTAATCTTCTGAATGGGATTTTCTCACCCCTAATCTTGTTAGTGCTAGGGTATTGTGCAAATACATCTAAACCATAATTACTGAGTAGATGTTAAAAGGATCAATTCGTTTAAATTAAAAAAAAATGCAAACTATGAGAAAGCTTCATTAATACTGAAAATCAGGCCACACAATAAATAATACTAATGAACTGAGAAAAGAGAATAAAGGAGCAAGGTACTGACATGATATTTTACTGCTGTTAGAGAGGAACTGACAATTACCTCATTTGAAATGTAATTATAGCGAGGGAAAYGCTAGAGAGAAAGAAACAGATTTGTTAAAAGTATATATACACATTTGAAAAGTGTATTACGATGAAAATTAATTTAACTTAGTCCTAATAAGGATATAATAGCATTTTCACCACCCTTAGGGTTTACATTAGGAAACAGTGCTGTTCAATAGGAGCATGAAGCAGCTGTTGCTGAGATGCCGGCATACAAACTATACACATTTTAAGGGGTTTACTAACAGCTAGCTCCAGGCTGGTCCTGCAGACCCCTGAATGCCCTCTCAGTGACCAGGGTTTCTTAAGTGCACTGCTGAAGTGTACCTCTAACTTGGTGTTATACAAAGAGCATCCAGAGAGCACACTCCAAGACAACCCTATAATGTGAATCAATGAAAGTGGAGGCAATCATGAGATTTTCTTCAAAAATTGCCTCCTGACTAGAATCAAAACACCTCCTACAGGGCAGGCACCCATAATGTTGTAGACGGTTCTCTTTAGGATGATGAGTGTCAGATACAGGGCAGGAATTTAAAATGCAGCTCTTGTGCACCACTCACCCACGTTACCTAGATGCTCCTATAACAACGAGGGGTATCTAGAATAAGTCTTTTAGGTACTGATGTGCYGCAACAGCTGTAAAGAGAGAGGGTAAAAACATGTTTTTTCATGTGCTTGGCAGCTTCTGCAACTTGCTAAGCTGAATATCAAACTTGGTCTGCTATATGGGGATTTTAAGACGGCTGTTCAAATAGCTTGCTTGRAATCAGCCAGGCTGCTCTAACAGGAACTTGCAGTAACTTTCTMTATGCTTCCAGTTCAAAATGAGACAAATTTCACCACTAATCGGACGTTCAAGAGCTTTTTATTATTATTTCTAGGTAAGATCAGTTCACATGCTATTGTCTTTGAGGAATAACTTGAGAGAGAATAGGGAGCTGGAAATGCTAATACACAAAAGAGGGCTTTCATAAATAGGCCAGTGATGTATTCTTTTATTTTACCACAGGACTGGCTTTCCCCTTCGTCCCCCTCCCTCCCCCACCACCACCATTTGCTCTCTGTAGTTGAAAGGAAGTAGAACACCTTCATCTCCTCAAAGWAGCCACAATACCTCTAAACCCTAAAAATGCCCATCCCAGAGAGCTGAGATAGCTGCTGGACCTGACTAGACATGGGAGGTAAAGAAAACAAGCAGTAAGTATAGAAGAAAAGGAAAAACAGACAGATTGAAGTCTCTTCCACTRCATTTAACTAAGTGGAAACCATGTCTTCATGATTTTCTATCATCTGCCACATGCCAGTTTTATTCAGTTCCCYGACTCTTACATCAGAGGTGGTGAAAGGTTACTCCTGCCTGTGATATCCCCCTCTCTGCTCTCACTTCTCCAGGTTGAGCAGCCCTTGTCTGTGCCGTAGTTCCTTGGGTGAGGGCTGTTCCTGCCCATTAGTAAAGATTGTGACTGGTTTTTCTTTTGTTCTTCTTTCGAGGTTCTCAGATGCAATCCACTGCGCCTACAGCAGGCACGGAAGCACAAGAGGGAGAAAGTCTTGAGATAAAAGATGAGGTTTGCCTCTTCTTTTTTTCTCATTAAATCATATTCAGGTTATTAAAAATTGTGATTTTTTTTCACTCTCACTAGTCTCCTACKGGAAATGCTGGCAAGGTGCCAACCCCAAATCTCAATGAGAAAYTTTGGCTAGGTTTTTGCATGAGTGATTTACTGCTGCACATATAACATTGTTACTCCCCCTGCAAGCRTGCTCTCACAGTGCAGATAACACATAGGCATGCAGAAATTACCTGTCCCTGCTCTTTCCGAGCAGAGCTAACCACACAAAAGGACACAGTCAAGGCATCTTCGATCCGTAGATCATTCTCCCTCTCTTTTAGAACTACATGAAATCTGGCGAACTGACAGGTGACTTCCAACTGCCTGTATTAAAAAACARCTATAGCTGCTCTAACAACTAATAACTATTACTCAGTTTCTGGTGGCTTTTTTACCACGGTTTAACAACTGAAGCCAATACAGCTTGAATCCTTACCTTACCACACAAATGAGAATATTACAAAACTTATGCAGTGCTCATGTCTCTAAAGAGGCCTTGAAAGGGCAATCCTTACTGGCAATAAGCTCACTAAATCATGTATTTTCATTTCCTTTGTAAGTTTGTCAGTGCAACATAAACTCTTACTTCTCATTTTTCTCTATATAAGATGCGATGGGCCAGGCACGTCCAATTTCTCTTTTAGGAGTGTACACTTCAAATGTAAGTTCTAGCATATTTAATTGGCTGGGGTTTGGGACATTTTCAGTAAGCACTGAATAATCTAAAAAAGTAGAAGGAATGCTTCTTATATACAGTGTAACCCATGGACTGCCTCTGAATGAGAGCGATCCTCCTCCAAATTTGGAGTCACAAGCAGTATTGAGGTCTAGCAACTGTACTGCCTTCAAGATCCCAGCCCTTCAAGTACGATATTCTGAAGCAAATAGGAGAACTGCCTCCAAATGTATTTGCTAACAACTCCGCTGAAATTTTGTTTCCAGGCAGCCTTCCTGTAATTGTCACAGTAACGATTCCCTCTACAACCTTAGAAACACGAGTTTCTTGACTATCACAGCTTGGCACCGCTGATGGGCTGAAAGAATGASAAATCTTTAGAACAGCCTTATGGTCTCCTCAATGGCAGCCGATGGTCTTCAGGGGTGGTCTTCAGGTCTTGCCTTTGACCAAGGTGACAGAGCCGCAGGCAAAGCCAGGCGCTTAAACTGCCAACAACAAAAGGGATAAAAAAAAAAGTACTCCCCTCCAGGAGGGAGTTCATTTCCTTTCTCCTGAGGATCCCTTCGGGGTATGTCCTTTTATCGGTGCAGGGATTTAATAAGTGTACTGACAAGCAATGAATCTGCCACCAGGTGTCACCAAAATGTTATTATGCCTATTGAGAGAAGCCCTACAAAATCAAGCTGCTGGATTTCCTGGAGTGTAGGCACTAGGTGGTTATAGCACAGGCATTCCCCCTACAGTTACGTGAGGTCAAGCTTTTCTAGTACTAACATCTGAAAACGAGTTGGAAAAGGGATGTCTTTGCAATTCATTGGCWTGAAGTAACTCACCGCTGGGTAATCTGGGTTTACTTACACAACGGACATTCCAATTAACCTTTCCAGAGAGACACAAATTCACATCAGTCATGGATTGAAACTCAAAATACCAGATTAATTATTTTAATAGCAATGGAGATTTTGTCAGGATAAATAAAATCCTGCTGTTAAATGCTTTCCCTGCTTTGGTTAATGAAGTGCTCCAACAAGAACTGCTGTGGTCACAGCTGGCCTCTTTTCCTCCATCCTTCTTGGATACGGGGCCATAGAAATAGCTTTACTTACCTATCTTTTATCAGCATCTTTACTGATGGGAAGGCAAAAATGATTTTACATCTTTTCCGTCTCTAGCTACTATAGCCCCCACTGTTACTAGCATTTGTGTTGTCAACTGCCCTATAAGTACATCATACATCATACAGAGTGTAGGACAGCTGTATATGCTGGGTTGGTGAATACACTAGACTCAAAATGAGCACCTGCATCTTAGAACATGATACTTCTAAAAAAGCAGTTGTTTACAGCAGTATCTGTTAGTTTCAAGCTGTGGAATAAACAATACATTTAACTTAGTGTTTCTACTTTGTTTCCTGAAAAGAAAAAAAAAAGAAACTTTGAATCAGCATTAAGTCTTGAAATAAAATTTGTTGAACATTCAAGTACATAGTATGAGCTAAAGGACATGCTCTATGATTTTTGTTCTCTGGGTACTGAAGACCTACATTTCTCTATTGATCATCTTGCATAACTTAGCATTCTCAAATGCTCAGAGGAAAAAGAACAAGTTATCAGGATGGGTAAGGGCTTGCAAGAAACAGCAAGGTATGTAAAGGAAGTAGAAGTGCCTACTGACAAGAGAACACAGAAAACTTCTGGCCAAAATGAATATAATCAGAATAGGAAAAAATAAAAGCAGAACAATGAAAAAATCCCAAATTTCCTCACCTGAAATGCTTTACTTAACTGCATGTGTCATTTGTCCAGCTCTTGCAAGTACTGCAACACTGATTTTCAAATCTGAGCATGCATTACAGAAAATAACCACCAACAACATGGTATTACTTTTCCATCTTTAGATTTTAGTCTAATAAGCACTTTTAATCTTTAAAAGTAATTTGTCAAAAGTATGTGCCATTTCTACAAAATAATTGGGAAGCAGAGGAAATTCGGTATTTCAAGCAAACATTCATCTCTTCTCATTCTTCAGACCACTCCACTCTTCAGCTTTGTTGCTCCCTAAACAATTGTATCATTCAGACTAAACCTGTTTTCAGCCACAGACCACTACAAGCAGCATTTGGCTTATGCAATTTGTTTCAACCGCCAAAGAAAAGGTCACTAAATGTTACAAACAAACAGACAAATTTGCACCATTTGAAAAAGGGTCAAATACACACTTACGGGGGTGTATTGCATTGAGACAACTTCCTACATCCTGTTTTGAAAAAATAATCTTGTCAAACAACTGATCAGAAGATTGGTTAGCAGAGCTGATTTTTTTCCCTGCAGATATCTGCCTTGTACCACCTCCCACACTATCCTTTACTTCAACTTCTGATCTGCAGAGATCCTACTACCCTCAGCACCACACCCCTTACTCCAAGTGTGCTTAGAGCATTTTCTGTCTAACTGCTGTTAACTTTCCATTTCAATAATAACAACTCCTAAAYAGGAGATCTACGTGTTTCTGAAGGCATCCAGAGCCTTACAAAACTGAAGTCCTACACTTTCATACAGTGTTTAGCAGGGAAATTGTTATTTCTATCCCACTGATCTTCTACTAGATACCTGAAAAAGACTGTTGGTACTTTGCAGCCAGAGTACCATACTCCTGTATTTTGCAAATATTTTAGTTGAGAAAAATAAGAGTATCAAAACTCCAAAGAAAATGCTTTCCTTCAATTCAGTGGTTTAACAAGTGAGCTACTCTTGCAGGCACCACCAGAGTACATTACAATTAATTTGTGAATCAGTAAACTAGGGTTAATCTGAGATGTGGCAATTTCTGCAGCAGTCTTATCAGTAGTAAAGAAAAATCCACATCTTTTTAAATAGCTCCTGAAATAAGCATTGGGGCTTTTGTTTTTAAGTTTGTGGAAAAGAACATAGGAAATGAGTCAAACTGGTAACTTGCTTTATCGTTTGTGTGTTATGAAACATTAAAAAAATGTGTGTGGGGGGGAAGACTCTGCAGTCTGCATAGGCGTTTTTTAATCTATCTTTTCAATTTTTGAGAGGGAAAATACAACCTAGTAAATATTTTGATGAAGACTATTCAGCAATCTTAAGATTTCCTCTTCAGATTACTGACAAGTAGGACACACATGAAGAATATTAGACACCTTTTACAAATTCCTAAATGCACTTAAACATAAAGGAAGTGAGCATCCAAACAAAATATGAATTTCTCTTGTTATTACAAGCTTGATAAAATAATATGTAACTCAACTCTGGTGGATATTTAGACCACAAACTACAGTGACAAGTCAGAAATTGTTTAATAATTTGTGCAAGGTCTCTTCCTGATCACTTTTCTGTATATGAAGAGTATACACAACTGAGCCAATGCTGCATAACCTACAGCAAGGTAGCTGATTTACATAATCACAGAAGTTCTGCTCATATATTGCTTYAAAGACATTCAAGCTTACTACTTTAAAGATTAAAAGTATATATTTTTATACACACACACACACATATATATAGTGTGCTGGATTACAAGAGAAAGTAATGATTTCCATTGTTGAACGTTTGCACAATTCAGCAWGTCTCACTTATTTTATTGCAATTCAGTATTTTACTTATCATCAAACTATGTTTCAGAGAGAGAGATCTAGGAAAAACCTAGCTTTTCAACTTCAGTAGCAGTGATAGGGATGATAACAAATTGTTACTAAATGTAAACAGTTGTCTTGGGCCTTGACTAAATAGATATACACAGGGAAATTGATGAAAATAGTTTTAAACACATTCATTTAATTGTTTGAAATCCCAAACTAAAGTGATCATTATTTCCAAGGGTAAACCAGTTAAAAATTACTTCAGCTAGGAACAGCCGAACCTACAGGGAGTGATGAAATCACTTCAAATAATTTATTTGAAGTTTTTCAATCATGTTCCATTTAAACAAGTCCTATTTTTTTCCCCTCTAAGTCAAGGTTAAACTATAAGCAGCTTCTCAAATTTGCTCTGCAGTTAGTTTRTTTCTACTCTTAAAAAGTTTCAAAGATGACAACTACTTGAAATATGAATTTTGAACCTTCACTAAGGATATGAATTATCAACAATCATCTGATCACCAGAAAAAAAAGACTGTGACATCCTATGATGCTGTAGTACAAACATGGTATCGCAAGCTCACCTGGCCCAAAGCAAGCATGCTTCTAAGTAAACAAAACACCAAGGAGCAGAGGCCTCACCACCTCTCTGCCTTCCACACAAACAGCGTGCAAAAGGGTCAGCCAGTGCTGACTGGCTGGGCAGCAGCTTTCTAAACACAGTCCTGCCTCCTTGCAAGATGGAGAGTCTGAAGAATCATTATATAACTTGGACTCTTTTTTTTTCCAAATTGGAAAAGGTTAAAAAAAAAAAAAAAAAAAGCATCAGAAGAGATGTGAATGCAGGGAAAGAGGGAATACACGCCTGTGAGAAAAAGAGGAAGGAGTATCACAGGGTAGAAAGTCATACCAGTTAACAACTGCAAAACTACAATTATTCRGCATCAGTTGATGTCAGTGTCTACAAATATTCAGGGGTGAGAATGTAAAAAACAGGCACTGTACTGTTTCCTACATTTTGCARCAGCTGCCTGGAATAACTGCAGATCAGCTGCTGCATGATAACTGCAATTTATAGTAACTCAGAAGCACTGACTAAAACTAGCTATAGCAAAGTGCAGTTATCATTCAACAGTTACTGAGCACAGATTAACATTTGCAGGTTCTTACCAGCCTTATCAACACTGTAAGCACAGCAACTGCACCAACAGGTTATCAGTAAATCAGGCAGCACCTACTTAGCTCTGCAACAGAATGGAGATCTGCATAGTCAGAGGTCACAAGGCTGTTGCAGTTTAACATAAGAAAAATTGCACACTTTCATTACGTATGAGCTTTAGTAAAAAGCAGATTTACCAAAATGCTTCCCACATAAATTATTTTAAAGTTATCAGGCACAAACTCTTTGAATGTAGTTGTTTGATAACTTGTTTAATCCCATAGAATTTCACAAAATGGAAAATTCTTATCTCTGTTTCTTAAGGTGGCACAAACACGTGTGTGACCAGCCTTTTGGGGGAGCTAAGCAGCCTGAAAGGCTTCTGTTGATCAGTTAGTTGTCCTTAGGAGCAGTCCGCACACCTAAGAGGAGGAATGGGATAGTTCACACCGGACCACCTTAAAGCAATAATGAAAACTACACTTAGTCATGTTCATACTCAACACATCCACAGTAACCATTGCTGTGTCAGTKACAAAGTCCAGTTGTGTAAAAGACAATATATTTACTTTTAATTAAAGACTTACATACTGAATATTGAAAAGGTGCTCATTTAAGGCCTTTGTCTTCAGATTAARAGGAACACAATTTTCAGCGCACACAAGGAAATTGCTTCTTCTGTGTTTATTACACAGCTGACAAAGTCATACCTCAAYAGTTTATCAGGAAAGAACATTCTAACTCAGAATGTAAACTTTTGTTTAGAAAATAAATTATTTAAAAAATTGTCAAAGAGAACTTGAGATTCAGACTGTTCATTAAAAAATTCACYTCTGGACATTTCAGGATATATATTTGAATCTTCTTATTTCCCCTCATTCACCCACAATTTTACCAATATTGTCTTCTTCTTTTACAAATACAGTATGGAAACAGGTCTTTTGTATTTGATATGGGAAATGTTCCCATTTTCAAAGCTTGTACTGGTGAAGCTGTATAATTAAAACAAAACAAAAATCAAATAACCCAAGCAAGCCACCGGAAAAAACAAAGAAATCCCACTTCTTTAAACACTTATAAAAAGAGACTTTTTAAAAGTACTCAAGTTCCATAACAACATTAATTTCACTAATGACATTTTTTTAAATCAGCTCTAGTTGTAACTTGCCAGTATTACCAAATTGACTTCTAGTTAATGTAGTTTATTACAGCTATGACCAGATAAAACTCTTAGAGAAAATACACAAGAATCACAACAATTATATTAGAAACTCTCTTGCAACTGTCTACAAAATAATTATCAAAACATTTGTTTCCCACAGTGCTGCAGTAAGTTCTGAAGTCAACTACTTGATCTAGTGCTAGAAAAGAATGCCTGGGCAACCACTTCAAATTTGCCTGMTTGGGGATGTAGCTAAAAGAACAGAGTTTGTCTGAATTGACTGGAAGTTGATACTGTAAGGCAAAAGAAAGGGAAGCTATTAATTCAAAAAGAAAAAGGCTTCAACAGTGCTAACTACCCTACATTGTCACATTAAGCTACTCCTATTGTTCAGTAAAGGAACCACATTTAGAACATAAATAGAAGTAGTCTCCATTCATGCTATTTTGTGTGTTTCTGTTCTCTCCAAAACCTCCCAGAATGACAGCTGGTTCTCTTGGGATTTAGTAGTCCATTAAAGACACTCAATAATCCCAATTTCACAAAAACAGACCTTCTGTTACCACTCAGATAAGAGTTTAAACTGGTGACCTGAAGAGAAGCAACCTACAACTCATGCACCCTAAGTTCTCAGGTTCACCATATATTGCTGCTGTGGCATATTTAAACATAACCATGTTTTATAATCAAGATTAACCGAAGTAATTCCATTCCTAAATACAGTTACAAAAATTAAAGAAACATTCTGAAGTGTCTGTTAGCTGTGGAAAGGTGCCCAAAATACTATTAACATTTTATACTTGGTATCTCAGYCTGCCATCCAGTTAGTAAATCTGACTCAAGAAAGAGACAACATCACACGGCTGCAATCATTTCAATATTTAAGGTTGCACTACAAGTGCCCTGTGTTTTTTCCCTGCAGTCTCTCGATTCTGAAGAAACTGTTCAGAATTTCTGAGGTTCCATCAGACTCAGTTCTTTGCCATCATACAATGCCTGCAGTTGGTTTGATTCGTATTTTATGGACGGCTTTTCGCTTAGTTTCCCAGGCTCCAGAGCATTCTGTCCAACTATTTTAAGATTCACAAATTTTATTTTCCAGGTGTTCTCTCTGACTGGACAGCGGATGAGTCCAAAAATTTGTTCAAAGACACCCAAACAAGTGTTGCCTCTATGTACCGTACCAGCCACTGCTACCAGCACTAACCCATGTCGAGACATTGTGCATTTCAGTCCATCAGCATTCAAATTGGGATTCAATAGAAGGCATTCTTCTTTAACCAGCGAGAGCAAGCGAAGGCTCACCATTTCTGCACCAACATATTCTTCCATGTTTTTTTCTATTGTGTTGTAACAGAACTTCATTTTGGCATCCTCCCAGAAATGCTGTGGTCCCCATGTTTCTCCAGACTGTACATTCAAGGGATGTTGAGAGTTCAGGAGTTCAAAGAACCATTGACAGAACTCTTCTCCTAGATCATGAATATCATCACTTGGTAGCTTTTGGCTCTTCTCATGACTCTGCAATCAAACAAATTATTGTTTTTAGAATTATTTAGCCTTAACATCCGAGTTTGCCATTTACAATAGATTAAATTATTTTAAATTCTTATTTTAAACATTCTAAGAGTTCTTCAAGTCAAAATTTTGGGGATTAAATATCTGAAGAAAAATAACAAAGCAAAATCTCTCTGTTTTTAATTCAATCATAATCTCAACATCTAGGGTATTAAGAGTTGGCTTTTTAAACTGAAGTTAGAATGGTACTGCATTTTTATCTCAAGCTGCAATTTCTCTTCGGAGAGCAAAGTCTGGTTCTAACAAAAAGCAACGGGGGAGGTTTTTGAACAATTTCCACAAAGTCAGGATTCTCACACTGAGGRACAAAATATCTGCTGCATAAAAAAGGTTTTATAAGGAACTTTTCACTAGCCTTTACAATCCCCAAAGAAGGTTACAGAAAAAACAGAAAGATACAGACCCAACCTTAAAAAGTAATCCTATATCAAGACACATCAATTTACTTAAAAGTATTTATAATTAAGCAATTATTCTGACATTTTCCCCRTTTCATGTTACCCTCAACCTCTTTTCTGTCTTTTGAACTTGCAAATTGTGTTGTTCTCTGTACCCTCATATAGCTAGGAATAATAAATAGTACTTATCGGAAAGTCATCTTTAGAATATGCATATCCTAACACCTGAAGCTGACAGGATATTTCCATTTTACCTAGATATTTTACCCATGTCAGYGGAATACGCTAACAAAATGTAGAACTAATCCAGGAAGAATTGAAACTTACAGAATTACTGTGTTCCAGACCTTTCTCACCATTAGATCATGTGCTCGAATTTATCTCAGTTTGGTGGTAAAACTGCTGAAATTATCCTAAAGATGTTTGGTCACTTTCATGAGTGAYGTTTGTAAGTTGTCACCATATATCTAGAAGTGCCCAAATCAAATAAAATTACAGCTAATGTTATCTCTGCCACTGAAAAAATGGGCAATCTCAGCTGCTTTTCTAATTGAACAACTGATCTTTTTAAAAAAATACAGGCAATATGGTGGAATGGGAGGGTTGCAGACATTTTCACAAAGGAGCATAAACTTACTCCGAGAATAAWAAAAAAAAAACTTCATTCAGATCATCATAAAATCCTTCCTTCAACACTGAATCTGCTGAAAAGGATTTTACAAAGTAAACGTTGCTGTTAGTCAGCAAAACCTTCAAAGAACAAGCTGAAAAGCCTCAATCAAAGATTCTTGTCTAGGAGCCTTGGAAAAGAATGGGCCCACAAAAGAAAGCATGAAATTGTTTGAAACAGATCTCCCACTAATTGCCTCGAGATAAGGGGGAAAGCCACTAATGCCCGTTTTCTTGTTTTACAGAAAATGACACAAACACGCCTACATAATACATCTAAGATACAGGGATAGGAAATACTTCAGAATAATGTTTAAGGTTAACGCTGTGCAGCTAAGACTAGCAACCGAGAGTGAAGGGTGTAAAATTTTGAAGCCAAATTCACCGCAAGTAGCAAGAGCAGTGAGGGATTAATGACCATGTTATTAAATATATACCAGGCAAAGATGGCAAACCATCCAAAGAAGGTCTTGTTATTAAATATGTATTGCAATAAAGTAAAAAATAAGAATTTTTTAAAACTATTTATTATGAGTCAAGCTCAAATAAAAAATATATTCTTGATTTGAATTCTTGAATTGAATTAGCAGTTGTATTCTTGTTATGTGTACAACTAAAAGTTGAAGAATGGCAAAAATTATGAAAAAATATTCAGGAAACAAGTTGATTAGCACTTAAATATTTGAGAAAGGCTTTCAACTTGCTTTTAAAAATAAACTTGGCTTAGAGGACATTTCTTTCTAACAAAGGAAGTGTCATCACRTGAAAAGCATGCATGCACTTGACGCTCAAGTAACAGTTTTATGAGTCTATTTATTTCCTACATACATACTTTGTTTATCCTTCCATTTCTCTTACAGTAGATAAGACTTAAGTTACTTAAGACCCACCATTCATTCAAACAYTCCCACATATAATTACTTGACCTCCAGCTGTATAGTGAAATGCTTTTTGAACAAAAATTAGATGTGCTGTCTTTTTTTTTTTATAGGTATCATCAATATTTGTTACAACAAGACTTTCAGAAGCAAATCAAACAAYGTCATGTTTGCAACCATCGAAGTCTACTTCTGGAATCAACTACTACAAAGGTGGAGACTTCTACACAGAATTATGAATTATAGTGCAGAACAAATATACATCCGTGCTGGTAAGTGGGTTTACACTACCTATTTTTTCAAAATGGAGAGGGCCACAAAGGGTTAATGGAAAATAAAAGCAAAGAAATACATATGAGATAAGTAAGACAGCTGAACTTATTCCTTATGAATGCATTTCAAAATCTTTAGAAAACTTAATTTACTTACCTTTCATCTCAGAACTTCAACACAGGATAATATTGAGAACTGTTCRTGTAAGAGCAATTTTTTGTTTGTTTTTCCCTCAAAGTATACATCAAAATAATTTAAAGCCAACTTCTAGCTAAGTCACTCAATCCTCATGTGTCTCAGTTAATACCTGAGAAAGCTCARTGCAATAGTTATGCAACAGCGTAATAGCTGCAAAGCTCTGACAGGCCAGTTGGTGGGGCTGTTGSCTATTTATGTCTCAGAGGCACAACACACCAAAAAGCTGAAGTGGCTATTGAGAGTCATATGGTGAAGATCCAAGAYTAATAAAACACTAAAAGTTCATTACACCACTAAAATTTCCCTAACTGTCATAACTTTGATTTCCCTAAATGTCATAATTTCAAAATAACCCATAATTGCCAAAACACATCCATTTGTTGCTTTAAGCAAAGACTGGGTAGGAAATGGCATGAAACCAGTACTGCTACAAACTTGACCTTTCAATTCCATAAAAAATTTTAAAAATCTATTCTTCACTATATTACCTACAAGGAATAAGAATGAAAATGGTTTACAGAAAGTGTTATTTTGATTGCACTGTCTCTAGCAGAAAACTGACGCCTTTGATTTTAACTTACAGTACAACTTAAAAGCCTGAAGAAGGCCCCACACATCAAGAGTTCAAGTGTGCTATACACTTTACCACGCAGAGCAGAAGACTGTTCTGCAGTAATGCCTTGGCATAATAAGCTCCTGAATAGTGGCACTGAGATTTAGCATCTTCCTAAAGAGCAATATTTATCACACAGATTAGCCTGCAAAACACTGAAYATTCTCAGGTGTTTCAGAAAGTAGCACTCACCACCGTGTGTGGTTTTTTGTCCCTGGATTTTGAGGATCTTGCTGTGAGCTGCCCATTCCAGTATTGTTTTGCACGATCAATAAGTTGATGTTTCTCTGAGGAAGGAGGTACTGGAATTCCTTGCATTGCCAAATACTTAAAAATTATTTCTCGATAGATTTTCCTTCGTTTCAAAAGTTCTTCTGCACTTTGACTGTAAACCAAAATTGCATGAATGGCTTCTGCAAGCAAAGAAATTATAGTTAGCAGCTGCTTCTCTCATGAGTCATATCCAAACTTATAYCATTTCTTAAACTTCTGACTAATGCCTCCTGATGCTGCACAAGAYTTAGTGAAATGCAAAGAATTAAAAGAGTATTGTAAATTAAAGTCTGATCTAACTATTTCTAACTTGAATTAGGTACAGGAGATGATTAAAGCCTTTGAAACATTTTWAAAAAATGATATTCTTGGTACTGAAAACCTAGCAGAAGTCCCTACTACCACTATTAACGACTGTTCAGAGAAGATTATTTATTATTTGAGATTGATGATAGCATTCCAACTTTTCTGCCAAATGAAATTAATATTATCCAAACGGGTTGAAATTTTCAAGCTGCTTAGAAAYGCCAAGCACTTCAAGAAGAAAAAAGAGTCTTGTACACAATACACTTGTACCCATATTCCCTGGCAAGCAGTTAGGTCTTAACTTCAAAATAAATTGATTTGGTTTTAACACAAAATTTTTCATGGCTTCCTATTTTAGTTACCTTAGAGTAAAAGCAAATCTAAGCTTGTTTTCTTCATCTGAAAACCTCTAGACATTTCAAAATAGGCTTGTCATCTCAAAGACAAGACTATAAAGAAAAAGAAGAATTGGACACATTTTTATGGTCCTTCTGAACATGGAATTTTAATCTTAATTTTCAAATCAAATGGGTAGTTTGTGTCACTTCAGACAGAAAGCGTATTGTTATTTTGGAAAATATGTGAGATCTTTTATGTTTGCTGTGAACAGAAAATTGACAGACATGCAGATAGGAGATAATTAAGGTAACAGTCTGATTTCTTGTATGCCAAACAAAAATTTTAGAAACAAAACTTGTCAGATTTTAGACAACACATAGTTATTCGTCCATCCAGACTTCTGTAGATTGATGGAAATAGAATCAAATCCATTCATTTTCCACAAAAACCGCATGAAAACTCCCAGGTTCATAAGSAAACACCATGCAGAGCAGGGGGGAAGACAGTGCGCTGAAAGGTAACCGTGAAAAATCTTCAAACGCAAGGTTCTGTAGCAAAATTAGGAAGTACATTAAGATGAAACTCAGTTTTGAAGTAGTTCTGGTAGCTAGTTTGCATTCGAACGGAAACCAGGTGCCTAACATTTCAGCAATAGAAACTATAGGCTTAAACATCAAGAAACTACTAATTGGGGTAGAAAGTAAATACATCTGCTAGCTTATTYTAAAGCACTACAAGAAGCAGATTTAAAAAGCAAGAAGCAGAGCTATTTAGTGCAGGAACTTTCAAAGGAGYGCATTTAGCAAATGCTGCAAGTCCGAGTTGCGCCCCATATGAAACATATTCAAGGTTTTTGGATGAGTGTATGTCACGGCGATATGCTGAGCGGCCTCGAGTAACAGACACGCCAATTTAAGTCTTATGACACAGGACTCAGCACCCSTAGAGGCCGGGGGTGGGGGGGAGGCGGTGCCCCGCTCTACAAACAAGGAAGCTCAGGACTCGACCTGCACTTTACCCTCTGAGGTAAGTCAAACTGAGGGCGGAGATAGAGACAGSAAGCAGCGGACGCTGAGCTTTTACACAAAGCTGTGAACGCCGAGGGGAAGTAGCGCTGCGCCAACCTCGCCGGCGGCCTCAGGGGCAGCTCGCACCGCTTTAACGGCGGCCTGATGCCGCCCGCGGCGGGCGCAGGGCCGGGAAGGAGAAGGAGCAGGGGAAGGGCCGCGGGCTGCGAGCGCCGCCGCCAACGGCCCCGCCCCGCGCACCTTGGCGGCTCTCGGGGTGCACCAGGCGGTGGGTGATGGTGTCGGTCAGCGCCATCAGTTCCTCAGTCTCGAGAAACTCCAGGAGCTCGCGGCAGCCGGCTTGCTCCCGCTCGCTCAGCCCCAGCGACGCCATGGCCCGGCGCGGCCCGCGGCCTCCGCCGCTTCCTTCCTCGCCGGCACCCTAGCAACGGCGCGCCCTGGAGACGGCCGCTTCCGCTTCCGGTGCCGCGCCGCCCTCCGCCCGCCGGGAAACGGCGCCCGCCGCTGCGGTTCCGGGCGGGAGGCGGCGCGGCAGCCGCGGCTGCTCCGCCGGGGCGGCGCGTTGCCCTCGCTCTGGAGCGAGTCTGTATTTTGTTAAYAGACTACTTAACTGCACACTTGCCACGTAAGAAAAAAACCTCCCACGACCRTATTAAGTGAGTCACTTTGCGTATCTACTAAGAGTTTACAAAACACAACTGTTAAAAAAAAGACACCTTATATGACGCCRAGGTAAGTTTGCTGCTGAAAGTTTAAGAAAAGCAAAAAAAAAAAAAACTAAATTAGAAAAAGTTCCCTAGAAACTATGAACGAACTTTGCCTCAATTTGCTGGTGTTTCAACATGCCTGATTAGTTTTGCCATCTTCAGGGGAATAAGATCTAAATCAGTATTGTAGAATTCGGGAGGGGGGGGGAAGGTTAAGATGCCACTTTTTAAAATTAAATTTTGTTGAGGAAGTTGCTGTTTTCACTTTATGTATTTTTCAAGTAGATTGCTTTAGCATCATTACATTCCTGTTCATCCAAAGAAAGTGTATTGTCACCACASAGATTGAAGAGCTGCTTTCATGTTCAGAACTGAGATAATATATAKTTTAAACTAAGGCCAGTACTTCCAGCAGGATTAGGCCAATACCTTGTTTGGTACGTGAGCCATTCTACCCCCTTCCCTCTCCTTATTCTGTGGCCTTTTAAAGTAAGTGCTTCCTCGGGGTGGGGAGGGGAAGGGAGGCAAAGAAGTTGTGGGTCCTCCCCTCTTCTTTTCCCAGAACTCATTGCCTACAGGGCTCTTAATTATTAGCCTAGAAAAATAAAAGGAGGTGAATGGAACTGTCCGTAACATTAAAATCTAGCTGTAAACCATGGAGTGGCTAGAAACAATCCCTTCTCTTTTTCATCAGAAAGGATGTGTTTATTCCAAATTATATTCCTCAGATGTCGATCATCCTCTATTTCTGTGAAGATGGTGCAAAAGTCAAGCACTGGGATATAACAGTACTGGGTTTTATCATACTGATGATATGATTATAGGTTCAGACAGTACTAGATACTACTCTGAGTCACACATGCACAGCTCTAACATCAGAAGACAGCACAAAATATATCTGAGGTCATAAATAACATTTGGACAAGAGCCAAGCTTAACTGAAATACTGGTTACATTCTTTTTGTTTTTTTCTCCTTCCTTTCCTTTGAAAACCAAGCAGAATGAATTAGAAATTACTAACGAGAACACAAACATGAGCATCAGTTTTACCACCACCTACAAAAGTAGTTATTTTTTTACAGGTGAGTGCAGTCAGCAACTACAACAACTTATGGATACTCAAGCACACACTTAAATGATACCAGCCATAATACTAGCTCTTTTTACCCATTGCTATCCTACATTACGTTTTCCAGCAAGTTAGTTTACATAGTGTTGGTTATGCTGACTGATGAAGACACCACCTATGGACTTAATGTTTTTTTGTTTAAAAAATGACCACAGCCTAACAAGTTACTGTAGGAAACATTTTTGTCTTTTAATTGCACTTTCCCTTCAATTACATTTCATAATAGCTTTGAACTGGTATTTTATACTTCCTATGTGCCATCATTAGTATTTTTATGCTTTTTTCTTGCATAATTCTCAACTTAAGAAATTGTTTCAAGTGCAACCTTTCTAACTTTCAAAATATAAAATCAAGCTTGTACAATGCCACTTGTGACAGCCCACCCACACCCTCAGAACTAATATTCATCTAGCTTACATGGACTATTCAGCAAGCACTCTTGAGCATTTCTCTCATCTACCAGCTGCATCTAATCATTAGGCGCTTCACTCATCTACACCCCTCAACATCCTTTTGGGCTCAAAGCTCAATATTTTCCCCTTCACAGTTTAGATGCTTAACACTAGAAATCAGTCATCAAGATTTTTCTTGCCTCATTGACCAGCCATACTAAACCATTGTGAGCTAGGCCACTGACGAGACTGTTACAAGATTACATTGTGTTATCAATTAAGGATACTGTTCTATTAAGAAATTTTTACTTCTGCCTGAAATGTTAGCATAACAAGGGAACTAAAACAAATCAGGGCAAAAAAAGTTCACAGTTGGTATGTTTATATTCYATGTAATGAATTTAGTATCAGATTTGCAATGCATACACAAATCATTTGGTAATTTTGCCTGCTACATGCATATGCCACAGTACTGGAGATTTGAGACCCCTTGCCCTTATGCACAAACTTAGTAATTTTTTTTAGTGAAAGACCTTGTCAAAACTATACACAGTAGAAAAATACAAATTTGAAGTTACAAAGAAATCACCATTCAAAATTTTACCAAAGATAGTCAAAATCTGAGTTGAGAACATTTACTTTTTATAGTTCTGTAAWTTTTTAAATGTAATAATCCAGCATCTTCAGAAGACAGCATTAAGCTTTTTGAAGTSAAAGAAACAGCAATTAGATTATCCTTAATTCTTGGGACTATACAAATCAAAAAAGTGACTAGAAAAGAGCAACGAAAGCAAGTTTATCACACCAGAGGTGTGACACTCCATTAGCAGTATTATCCTCCGCTAGTAGTAGTAGTATCAGAAACGAACATAAGCTTATACTCTGCAAAACCTGAGGCTCAACTCTGTATTAGCACAGATCAGTCTTTCTATACAGTTTAAACTAGCATTCATTACTTGTAACACAGGACTATTGAAGAATTTTGATAGTTTTGTAATGGAGAAAGACAGAGCGGACACAGCAGTATCTTAGTACTCCTACCTCCGGATCAGCTCATGGGCCTGTTTGTATTTCAAGGCCTGCACAAACGGCTGGAGCAGTTAACCTCCGCAGCATTTTCAAACCTTTGTCCCCCAGGGATAAGTATCATACAAGCCAATAAAATGATCATGAATTGGCACATTTCTTTAAACCCCACATACAACCTTTCTTTGCAAGCCTTAATACATCCCTTTCAACACTACTCTCTCTCCATCTCTGGCATGCCAGCTTTATGCTATTCTCTCTGCATACTATCRAAAATTCTTAGAAAACACTACGTTAACTCCTCCTCCTTACCAGGTCAGTAGCTTTGAAGACCTATGTGCCCCCTGGGATCCTGGATTAATTACTTAAAACAATAGCACAGAAAAATGGGATTTTGTTACTTTTTCTGTTTGACTCCCTTTATCACAGGGTATATCACCCAAATGATACATGGTGCCTTAAGATACTTATGTATACAAAGCAGTTAAGAAGTCTGATTCCCAAAGGATTTGATTGACTTTTTAAATGACTTAAAAGCTGCCGGTGTTTTGAAGATGGTTTGACCCAGTCAGCTCTGAGGAGTGAATTGCCTGGTGTCTAAGTGTGAAAYGCTGACTGAAGCTTTTTCTGCATAGCTGTGTTCATCATGCATCTCAGGCTCTGACGACCAAAAAAGCCATTCCTCCCCTTGGCATACACGTGCTTCTCTCTCCAAGAGATCATCTGTTTTTTAAAGAATTTGTAATAACACCATGACTTTTTGAAGACTTATTGAAATAAACAGTAATTAAGAGGTCTCAGATTTACTGGGGCAGATGATTAACAGCAAACAAAACAAAACAAAAAAAATAGACAGGAGGTCTATTTTAATTTCTGTAGGAATCCTGGATAGTCTTGGAGAGACTTGTGCTGAAATCTGATTACGCAGACACGGAACATCAGGAACCGACAACTTTACACAGGTGCTACGAACACAATCATATACCCAGCATAACATGGTAACCATTAACACTGCAGCAGTATTTTCAGTGATCCCCCCAAAGACAAGATCAGTTTCTATTAACAACAAAGACAATGTTTTATTGAACAAATCTATGTACAGTACAAAAAGTTTTCAAAATGAAACACTACTGTTGATTTATTGCAGTTTGATGGCTCAGTTTTAATTTGTACTCTTATATAAAATGCAAAGTAAAATAATTTAACATTCAACAAGGAAGCACAAATTTCCTTTCTTGCTGAACCTGTAACAGCTTTTACAAATTAACAGAGTCCCCAAATGCATACACTGCATTTAATCAGAAAGGTGTTATACAGTACCAAATAAATTAAAAAAAGAACACTACCACCCTGTTGACTCTTTCATCCATACCACTGGTGTTAAACAATAAAAGAAATGAGTACAGCTGAACCTTCAATGTGATATTAAAATCACAAAGTTTAATGTTATAAATTATCCAAATTATACAATTATGTAGTTTTAATGAATATGGCTAAATAACCAAAGTACCAGTGACCTTTCCCCACAGATAAAACCATTTTCAACCTATTTTTGATTTTTAGATTTTTTTTTCTGTGAAAGATGCCTACCAAGCGGCAGCTCTTTGAAAAGTATAACTTACATGACCTTTACAGTGAACCATGATCAGGTTAGAGTAGACAATCTTAAAAGCAAAGTCTAAATCCAAGTTAAATCCACCTGGAGGAAACATGATTAAAATATGATTATCAGCATGAAATGCACAAACTTTGATCCAACAAAGCTCCTAAGTTCATGTATAACGTCAGGCAACTTTAACAATGCATGCTTACATTACACATGTACTTCAGTATTCATTGAATCAAAGCAATATGTCTTGATGAAGTCTTTCCAATTACACCCATACAATGCTTACTGCTGGGGGGGGGGAGAGAAATCTTTCAATTCTAGACTTGGAACCTTTTTCAGCCCTGAAGTTGCAGAGTCAGTATAGGATAATATCCTATATACTACAGAATCCTTAAAAAAAAAAAAAAAAAAAAAGCACATAGAATAATCCCATACATATTAGAAGCATCTTTTTGCTCCTAATTGAAGTTGCTTAATACTGCAACTAAATGAGTACACCAGCAGGTATTAGAGAACAGTTTTTTAAAAAAGACAATTAAAAGTATTTTGAAGTAAAAATCATTACTTAAAAACGTTATTAACTCCTTCCTACTTCAAGTCAATTTAGCATATTTCTGGTATCCACTAGGTGATACCTTATGTTCACCTACGTAAGAAATCAGCTTTTCAGTTCTCCAGAGTATATATATGGAATATATGGTATAAACAAATGGTGGTGTCCAAGAAAAGCATCTTTGAACAAAAGTGAGTTTAATGCAGGTACAAAAAATTATGGTCACAGTTTATGCATGTACATAGATGCATTTATCTATACACTTTAAACCAAAGAAAATACACGTTTCAATCAAGTTTTAAAGCATCTTCAAACACATGGAGCTTCAGGAAAAGGCAAAAAAGCACCAAAGATTAAAAGTACACTTAAAGATTTTACATATAAACATTTTTGTCATATCTACTGACCAAGGTTTTAGATTTTTTAAAAACTTAACACTTTAAAATTAACCTTTATTTTCTTCCAAATGTATTTAAACAAATTTAATTAGATTAACAATGTTAAGCAAAGAAAGGGGAGCCTGGGAACAGACAAGATGATAATTGGGCCCTTAAAAATTAGTTGGTAACTTCAAAGCAAAAAACCATGAAAGTGCATTTGGCTGATAAGGTCCCCATTAATTTCCTGTTAAAGCAACTTTTAATGTATTTATATAGGTAAATATATATGTGTGTATATATGTATATATATAATATGAATGATGCATTTAAATCCGCTTTTTGCAACTGCAAAAAAATTCTTTGGTGCCTCAAATGTCATATAGATCTCTCAAAGTGGGCCAGTCATTGGTATTGATGTAATGCACACATACCTGTGATCATAATTTTATAACCTTTTACTTTAAGCCAACTCAAAGTTAAGGCATAATTCTTTTAGGATTCAAAAAAGTACAATTTTGAATCTGTTCTTTTTACCTCCTAGGAGGAGAAAAGGAAGCAGAATTAATGCAAATATCTGTTTGATTTCACAGAGGGTTATTAGCAGAGGCATTGCTGAACTATTATGTTTAATTTCCAGGAATACTTAACAGCCTATTGTACAATGAAACCCTTAGGTTTGCAAGTGTGAGTCATTGCTACAATGAACAGATCTTTTATGTATCTCTTGATTTTTTACTCATTTTCTTTACACATCTGTTGATTTAAGCAAGTTCTTAAAGATCATCTTACTATAGCATACACACATTGTCATGAGCTATTCAGTAAGCAAACTAGCAGAGCAGGAAGGTCTTTGCTGTCCTACATTTCTGTGATGACTCCATCTGTACACACTGTTTTTCGTAACTATACCTTCTGCACCTATGAGCACATTAACATTTTTAGTTAATGGCATAGAACAATATCCAAAATAACCATTCTTAAATTGCACAGATAGTATAACATAGTTATTAGAGGGTAAATTAGCACAGCAAATAGACAGTCTGTACATTTGCCACACTTCTGTTTGGGGTCAAAAGGCCAAAAACTGCAACAGCTTCTTCATGTCCTGTCTTTTAATATGATAAGCAGAGGTATATCATATTTAGAATACTGAAATTTCCCATCTTCCCAAACTATTTTCTCTCTCTCTTTTTTTTTTTTTTTTTTTTTTTTAAATCAAACCCAACTGCTGGATAAAGTTCTTAGCATCCAACACCTTCACTAGTCTCTGGGAAGGACTACCTTTTCCAGAAATTATACTACACAGGGTTGTAATATTTCTTAAGGCTGAATTGTTGCACGTTTTCTCCCTTCCTTTAGGCAGTAGATAATTACTAAGAGCACTGAGTTATGATCTACCACCACTAAGCCATATCACATAGGTGAAATAGGCTCTTCCTGACCTGCATTTTCCTGAACTGGCATTTCTAAATTGACATGTGCACTAGTTTTGCCTGTCTTCATTAAAAATTGTTTTCTTCCCCCTCCATGAAGCCATTTTTTCATGTTCTTTCAGTCATACCAACAGTTGAAAGATCTCTCTCTCTCTGTATTTGCACCAAATTAGCTTACCTCTGCCCTGCTATGCAAATTCATCCCTMTTTGCACTGTTATTTGTCTGCTTCTGTTAATATCTACACAACTTGTGCAATGTACTTGCATTAGTTTTCCTGCACGTAAAACAGATGTTGTATATGACACTTCCCAACAGTCTTAACATATACTTTTACCATAGCCTTGAAAAGGACTTTCCTTGCAAGCACCCCATTTCCACTGTGTATAACTTACACACTTAATATCATACCAACACACTTTGGCTTGCATACTCTGTAGTTTTTGGCTATTAGTGCTGCATTCCTTCTATCTTAGATTTCTCTCTACATTCCTCTTTTTGGATTCTCACTACAAGTTTACTGAATGAGTGTCATGCTTTTTTAGCAGAAAATGGAATCACAAACTCTGAAAAAAGAATGCCTGGTTCTTCTATCTGTSTCTTATATCATAATTACTGTGATACTTTAAGTGATGGATGGATATCCTCTAACCACTCATGAAACTGTTTTCTAATTAAAGCAGCTTAAGGTATCAACTGTTTTACTTTCCATAAGSCAGTTACCATATCTGCTCTCTCTCTGCTCAACTGAATGCATTATTTTCCTTAAACTTTTGTGTTAGAAAGACTGTGCCGCTAAGCTTCAATCAYGCATTTGAAATTAATGTGGCTTTTCGGATTACTGGTACTTTGGGGATTTTGTAGCAACCTTTCTGGACTCAAAACCTGCACAGGTCGTATTATTCCTCTGTGAGTTCTATCTAGAAAATGTGCTTTGTCTTTATCAAGATCATGTTTCTCTTTAGTAATTTGAGACTGCTTTRTGATTAAGGCCAACTGGGAAACAAACTGATGCTTCTTCATGTAGTGTTTTCTTACACCACTCCTTGTTTGATACATTTTTTCACAACATTTAATCAGGCACCTGTAAAACAGAATATACTGGTTATTCATTATTCATTTTATCCCATAAAAATCATTTTTTAAAATGAAACATTGCCTATGTTTTTCTACACTAGTTTCAAACATGCAAGGAAATACAGATAATTATTACAATCTGTTTAATGAGAAAAATCTTTTCTATTAGAGCTGCTTACCAATTTTCATCATCTCTTTCTTATTCTAAACAGGAAGCATGACTAAACTGATCTTCCAGTATAATTGCAGCTCAGTGTTCAGGTCCGTAGTGATTTCCGTGACCTTCCTCTTTTAAAAATCTTACATGCTACAACTGCTTAGGAGTTGTCACATCTATTCCATCAGGTTGCCTACTTTGAGAGCCATTCTTGGTTGATATTTACCTCTAAACAAACACCCAAAAGAACTATAARACTTACTTTCGTCATCTGAATCGAATCCAAAGAGCGTCTGACATTTCTTTTGTGCAAGGTGAGCCTCAAGTGCTTCCGAGTTACAGTAGATGGTCAAGCAGTTGCCACATCTAAATCTTTCTGTTGATTTGCTACAAACTTTATCTTGCTCAGAATGAGCATCTACTTTATCAGTCAAAATTTTTCTGCGTTTTGGCATGCTAATGTAACGTTCATCAAGATAACTTGGAGGCAGCGGTCTAACATAAGGTTTTGTTAAGATGACACCATATGAAGTATTCTCTGTTGTCTGATTTGGTTTAGAAGATAACTGCGAGGCAGCAGCACTATTTTGGGGTGTATCATGACAATTCTGTAAAACTGGTAACACTGACCCATTTTCTGTCCTTGTTTCATCTGCCACTCTGTCCAAAGCTATTTCTGGTGACTTTGACGATGTCTGCTCCAGGTCACTGTGCCCATTGACTAGTTGGTCACTAACAACACTACAGTTTTCAGAATTTGGCTGTAACACAGGTGTCTTTTGGTCTGTTGAGCTTAAAACTGTAGCACTACCCTCAGATGAGCTTTCATTTCCATTCTGAATTACATTATTTGCTTTCTTTTCAACACTTTGAATGTAAGTCTTTGGTTCTGTAGAATCCTTCCTTGACTTCCAAGTTGGAATTGGTAAATCTACAGTTTCTGTTTCATTCATAGATGCATCACTTTCTTGGTAGCTACAAAGCAGTTCTGAAGAATCATCTGAAGAATCTTTTTCACTTGCATCTTCTGAACCTTCTGGTGTTTTATTTAAATAATGCTGAGCCTCATGTTCATACAGCAAAGGGAGCTCTTCAAATAGCTCACAACACTCCGCAAAATTGCACTGAGCTTTAAAAACACTATGACTTTTTGTATGTTCTGCCAGTTCAGTYGACAGCTTAAATCTCTGATTACAATTAAAATGTAAACAGAAGTAAACATTCGGATACACATGTCTCTTCAGGTGGTCTATAAAATGTTGTGAATCAGCAAATTTTCTCTGACAAAACCGACATTTTCCTTTATTCCATTTCATTATATGTTGCTGCACCTTCAGATCAGTTGGATGAGCTTTTCTTGCGTGTTTATTGAGGAATCTTATCTTTTTAAACACCCTAGCACAACCAYTGGCAGGGCAGTTAAAGCTTCCTTCTTGATCCATAGCATCCACATCTTTCTGAGGGCAAAAAGCTCCATTTACTTTATGAAGGACCGGTGACTCTTTACTGGAGCTTCCATCATCTTCTGGCAAGCTTTCTGTATTTAAAGCATCAGGGATGTTATTAAAACAGCTGTCACAGCTGCTGTTTTCAGTAACATCATCCTGGTCACTTAGATGATTTTCTACCGTATCAAATATCTGTTCAGTATTCTCTTCTTCCACATCAGCACTTGGAACTATTGCAGTCACTAGTTCGTTATCTTTAGAAGCATCAGAATTCCCATTTTCAAGAGAGACAGAAACCTCAGAACATTCTAGTTCATTAGAGACTGGAGTCTCCTGTCTGTCCTCAAGAACTGCAGCAAGATGTTGCCTTTCTATCTTTCTGACATGATTTTTTAAGTGCTTCAGCATAAGTCCTCTTTGCCTGAACTTTCTGCTGCAAAGTACACAGGAAAAACTGCCCTTTTTCTGGTGAGCTTGTGCATGTCTCACAATGTGACCACCAAGAAATTCCTTGTTGCATATCACACAACGGTGCTTCGGTACGGTATGATCTAACATTTTAGACATCTCAAGAGCTGCATGATTCTTTTTGGCATTACCTTTGGACTGGACTTCAGACAGGTCTTCAGTGTCAAGCTCCCCATTATTTACATCTGTTAGGCAGACGTGGTCTTCACTTAAAGCCGTATACTCTGTTATCTTCTCTGTATTTGCAGTAGAGTTTTCCAGTGTACTTTCACTTAAACCAGCAAAGGCTTTATCCCCCAATAATGCTAAACAATTCTGCTTGATCATCAAGAAATTCCAAAATTCTGGATCAAAAAATAGACCTTTTTTTAAAATTGGAAGCAATTCAAAACGTACACGGTTTTGAACAGAACTAGTGCACTCATTGTATTCTTCATCTGCACATTTGTATAAATGTTCTACAGTGTAGTATGATTCCAGGGTACGCTCAAGAAAAAAGACTGAAAGTGCACAAATTCTGAGGATCTCCAAGTCATTTGGCAAAAAATGAGCTATCGCTTTATATATGAGACTTTTCATGTTGGGATCTTCACGGAGGTCCAGTTGCAGGGCACATCCACATATTTCAACACATATCTGAAGACCATCTTCACCAACCTGTAGAAAGGAAATTACAGTACACAGTATTATATAACATTATTTTCCCTATGGGTTTGCAGAAGCCTAAGCCTTGAAAGTCAAATGAAAAAAATATCAGACTCAGGGGGAAAAAGCCCACCTAACTAGTATAAACAAAAGCTCAAATGTCAACATTCGATGCATCTATGTTCACCTACTTGCAAAATACTTAAAAGCTCAGGAAACTTCCTGCTAGTTAAAGAAAAACTGTAAAAAGTAAATCTTGTCTAAAAGTTTGTATATTTTAAATTAATGCTAAACAAGGCCACAAACTACAGATAAGGAAATGCCCATGAATAACACTGGTTTGCAGTGAAGGCTTTGCAGCTACTGTCAAAGCTATATGTTCTTGCTACATGCAGTTCTGTTGTTAAGACAATTAACTATTTGGGATTCCTTGATGATTTTAAAACAGAACAGCAGGTAATACTATCTGATCCAGCACTATCTTCTGTCTGCATCCTGATTAACTACAATGTTTCACTGTAATTGGACAGTTATTCTGAATTTTGTCCCTGTTTCATCTCATTTAACTTGCATCGCAGAAAAAAATAAAAGCTATACACAGTGCCCTCAATTTTCCATGATGACCACTAAGGAAAACATTACAACCCACAGCCAAGCACTCTATGATTCCTGACTTCTCTGCGCTGACAATTTATTCTGATGAGCAGAATTCCTTTTCTACGCTTTAGGTTGGGGGCTCAACCAGGAAACTTAAAATTGGGAGGAATAGTCATACTGCCCAATGTATCACTGGTTAAAGCAGAAAGAATTACAGGAAAGTTTAAGAATGATTAATACCGACCTCTATTTAAATGTTTCTTGTGTGTGTATACATATATATACATATATGTATGTATATGTATATATATGTATACACACACACACACACACACACTCTCACTCAATGTCATATTTAGTGGGCTATTAAAAATATTATAATTCAGATACAAATAAAAGCTAAACTTTTCTAAGACTAATAGACTCTTAGAAATTAGTCATTAAAGACTGATCAAGTTATTTAAGTCACCAGAAGTACTTTAGAATACACACTGAGATTAAAGTCTTGAATAACAGCAAATCAATGCATTTACTTATAACTGTACAGTAGCATCTTTGATAAAATAAGTTTATTACTTTGCACAGAAGTCTGTAAACTCCTCAAATATTTAAGGCACAGAATATGAAGGAGCTCCATTCAATCAGGTTAATGATGAAAAGCAACATTTGCTTTGAAACAATCGGCGCACTTGTGTGTGAAGCATTGCACATTACACTTTTTTTGCACTGTTTTGTATAATTGTAACATTAAGCATGAAATATACTTCTCTAAAGCAAAATTTTCTCTTCTATTTTGGTTTAGCTCTTGTTTTATGTTATAATAAGTACATTTTCAAATCTTGCTAGAATTGGTCAAAAGGTTCAGAATTTAACAAAGGAGAAAGGCAGATGCAATGGCATTACGCAAGTCCTATTTCCTTAAGAAACCTGGCTAAAAACAACAGGTTTCTTTCACTTTTACTTCATATGTTTATTACCAATTTCTCCATTTATTTATACAGAATGACAAACTAACTTACTGCAACAGATAGAAAGAAAAACTCATGCACAACAGAGCAAGGACTACCATAACATCAAAGCCCATTCTGACTTCAATTTCTGCATTCTTCCCTGGCCTCTCTTCACTTTCCACAAAAAATTCACCACTATAAAATATAACCATCACTTCTCTTCAGTATTACAAGTAATAAAAAGAAGAGAGGGAGAAAAAAAACCCAAACTTACTTCATCCTTAATGACTTTCATGAAAGGGAAAATTACTCTGATATTTGTAGCAATTCTTAAAAGCTGGTAGCATTGGTCAACAAATACTTGTTTTGATGGGTTAGATTTAAGCTGCAATTTACTCCAAATGAAGATCAGGTCCCTATAAGTACAGAACAAAATATTTTGATTAGGTTGAGTTTTAAAGGACTATACTGCTAAACAAGATGTATTCCTACAAACAATTACTTGCATTTTCTGTAACCAAGATCTTATTTTTGATATGTGATTAATACCAGTCTAATTAACACAACTGTACACAATATGCACAATGGAAAATATAACATAAGCATTCAGTGTATCTCCTATCACTAAACCAGTTAAATATGCAACCGAATATTAACGAATTTAGTTTAGCATCAGAGAATGGCACAACAAAAGCAAATGCTACAGCATCTAGCCCTTAACATCACATGAAATAAATGGCAGACTGAAGAAGCAAGCGCTGTGTGCACTCCAAATGTATTTATGGATTAAACTACTGCCAGTGCCATGATGAGGAGAAAAAAAAATCTCTGAATGTGGAAAATCAGAGCATAGCAGAAAACTAGTCTCTGATGTATTGTATTGATAGGAAATACTGATGTTTTCCAGTTATACACATTACAACACAATTGTCTTTTTTGACTGCTGATATCATTGACTTTTCTACTCCCAACAATTATATGAAAGTATTATATTTGAATGTATTAGCCCTTACTGCTAAATACTCAWATATATCTACAAACAAATAACATTTCTGAGTGATACAAGAAAGCATAAGAAAAGAATGGATTGCTAGCCTCCTGCAGAGGAGCACCTTGTACACAAGTAATGTATTTAGTCTATAAAATATACCTGACAGAAGTCTACAGCCAGCAAAAAAGTTCTATGCTCTTTAATTCAGAGACTCTGCAGGGTAACTGGATYTTTATTTAATTAAAACAATGTCAAGAGTGCCATCACGTCAAAGATCTTATTCAGAGGCAGATATGGTCAGGACCAGGCTGAAATCCTACCACAACAATACAATGCAAACAGGGGCGCATCTGGACTTTAACCTTCTGAAGGAATACACTTTTTCTTCCACCAGTTTCCTCCCTCAGAAATCCCAAACCCAGTTACAAAATACTTGGCTAATCTTCTAAGATCTCTAGTTTGTGCTAGGTAGAATCTGGCAAACCTTTTGTGACTAAGCTTGTCGAGTCATGTCAACGTCTGCAYGAAGAGAAACGACAGTACTGGCTATGACACAACACTAACTTCACTTTTAAATTTAGGACAACTCTATAATTTCACATGACTAAGTGCTAATTGGGCCAGACATCAGATCTTGATAGTTTATTTTCTTCAGAACCAAGAAAACTGCAGTCAGGAGAAGCCTCAAGCTTTCGTGGGGCAGACAGTTAAGAAGGGAAGCTCTTAGCAAATAGCACTAAGCAAGTTAGTCCTATAGGTTTTCTAGAGGTGCAGGCTGTTCACCTTCACTTTTACCAGGTTGGAAATCTAAACGTTTGAGCTCTCTGCAAACTTCACATGGAAGTTTGAACCAACCAGTGTCTCCATGCACCTATTCATTTAAACCATTCGTAAGAATTCAACACAATTTTCAGCCTAACATAGGAAAGAAAGAACATTTTTGCTAAGGATGCTGTTAAATAATACAGCTAATTGAACTCATTGCATGCTGCTGTTGAACAGAATAGTAGATACTGCTCTTTCTTTTATTCTGCTTTGTCTCATACTATYTCAGAGTAAGCTGTTTTAATGCTAATCCCAGAGAAAACTCAAATTTTTTCCTTTTGGATTAGCTGCTCAGTGTCTCATGGATTCAGACAAGTGCAAAAGCTGGCAAAAGAAAAGAGCAGAAAAGAGAATGGATAAAACTGAAAGTAGAAGGAACAGCTCCATGGATGAAGAGCAAGCCATTCAATAAGTTTAACCACTATCTGAATAGACCCCGAAATAAAATATTTCAGTTATTCCTCCATGTAGCCACTGAGGCTCCTCCTTCTCAAGATTTCTAACTGATAATCACTAAGGGTTAAATCATCATCAAAGAACTGATCAGACCCCATTTTAATCATTTACATGCTTTGGATACCAACTTTAATTACCACTGAATTCAACTGCATTTGGGACATTTGTTTATCACTCACCACAAGACAGATATTTGAGATTATATAGCTGGGGTGGCTATAGTACAATAGCACTGCTAGCACAGTATGATATAGAAGTATACTGCTCCATAAGTTATTCTATCCAAGAAATTGAATAAACCTTAGTTTGTACTCAGCCCTGTGCTTAAACTATTATTGATAGATCAAGGGCAATTTATATTGGTATGAAAGGATCAGAGAACTGGGTATTACAATTACCCAATTCAATAACACTACCTAAAATTGATTAAATTTGTGGGGAAAAAAGTTCTTGATTTGTTGACATAAGACCTACTTGAAAACACCTAAAACTGCATTTAAATGCTGCCTGGTATAGAAGGCAAGGCATTCTGCTAAGCCTGTTCCATAAAAAATTCCTGTCGTCTTTCTGAATAGAGTTGACTCATGCAGGAAAGTCATTAATCAAATCATTATGGACTGCTCTATCAATACACAAAGGTATTGCACACACTTGTACACATTATTTATATATACACAATATTTCTAGCAAGACTAAACATAGCTTTTTTGTGACATAGGTGTAAGGGGGCTTTCACTTCAGAAAAAAGAGTGATAATTTGGATGACCTGAATCTAGGATTTATTCTTCACACCAATGAAATAGCTTTGGAACAGAGCTGCTCAAAGTCCATCTTTTGCTGAGATAACATGAGAAGTAATGGTTTCAGTTCAAAGATCTACTTGATATAGGCTTCATATAAAGAGATAATAACTATCTACTATTTGCAGCTTCCTAATCTGTTATCTTTGCTGGTAGATTTTGACTTAGCAAGTCTCTATTAGGTCTGCAAGATCCTCAGCCCTCCACAAGRCTACGTGACTTTTGCTATGCATAGCACTGTAGAGAAAAAACAAACAAACAAACAAACAACCCACACACCACACTGAACACACACTTCTCTGGGGAAAAAGGCAAAATAAGGGCTAATTAAACCTGACTTCAAATTCTTTGAAAATTTGAATGATGGCATAGTCATTCCTTTTTGCTTCATAAGCTTTGTCCTGATTTGCTTTATCTTAAGCAGATTTCTCCTCTTGAGTATGTAATTGTGACTGCTAAACATCTGCAAAGAATCAAGCAATGATTCTAGCTGCACAGACATAACTGCTCTAAATTCTTTAAAAGATCCTCAAATTTTATATTCTAAAAGATAAAAATGCATTCACAATGAACAGATAACTGATACATATGTCTGGAATTTCATTGTTGATGACCATTTTGCCAGAATGTTATAACAGACATCTTGTTTTTAATAGGTGTTTTTTTTTTTTTTTTTTTTTTTTTTTTTAAACCATGGATAACAGAACATTATCAACTGGATAACAGCAAGGTTAACATGCATGTTATTACTGCATAAGGTATAAAAAGCAAGTTTCACCTCCAATATTTAAAATGCATTTCTTAAGAGACTGAGATCCTGAAGCAGAAAGAACTATCCATATTACTGATTTTTGTGGGCTACATCTGGAAATGTCTTGCCAGATAAGATTGAAAGTGATACAGCATTTAGGTGGGAATTAGCAGAGTTGCATTCCAGTTTGAAGTTGGTTCCCTGGGACTCAGACAAGCTATGTATCTTTTCAGTTGAGCTTCTTCACTTGTGCTATGGGCACAGTCATGCCCACCTTTTTGTGGCAGACTATGGATGAAAAATGTTATTGAATAACTAGGCATTGCCAATRCTCTGTATTTCATAACAAGATTTCCAATGTTTTTTGCTCAACCAAATCAATTACTCATCTAACAGCAAAGACTATTTTATTAGAGGAAACAAAACATTATGTCCAACAATGGGGAAGAAGGAAATGCTTTCTAGATTCCATACTGAAGTTAGTTTTTATAACTGAGTAGATCAATAATCGAATCTCAAGTAATTGGGGGGGGGGAAAAAAATCAAAGCTTTGCTGATTAAGCCTTTTTGTCTCAGCCACACAATTAGACCAATTAAGCATACTTTATCAAGGCAGGTGTATATTACTTTAAATATGGAAGTTCTATCAAAAGAATTACCTTCCTTAGACATCTTTCAGACCTCAGAAAGAAGTTTGTTCTGACAACTCTCTTTAGAGAATATATATTAACCATAAATATGTCTAACTACTTATTTGACTATGTGTGTACAAAAAACAGTCTCATTTAAATCTTTGCTAGAGAAATACCATTTACCCTGTGGCTCTGTTTATGAAGTAATAATCTGCATAATTCATAGCATACATTCAGAAGCCTAAATTCTCTTTCTAGAAAGATTTCTAACATGAAACAGTTTTGAGTACAGTCATGCAGCTGGACAGCAAAATACCTGCAGTGCCAAAGAGTCTACAGGCAGCTTATTGTTACTCTTTGCTAATAATAATTGCCATATTTATAGGTACTTACAGCCTACAGTATCTAAAGGCTCAYCCTTCTGTTACTTTGAAACAGTTAAGTGTTGAGTAAGTGAAATGGTTAATAAGCACTGCATAGGCTGCCACTGTACAGGATTGCGTAAAAGGTAACAGGCATAACAGATGTATTAGGAACATTTAAATGTCACATTAGAATGTTTTATCTAGTATTTTAAACTTCAGCTACATCTCAAAGTTAAAGTTACTTTCTTTTTGGCAATAAGCATTTATTATCTGCTAAGCTGCTTCACCAGAAATAAAGTATTTACCATATACAATACATGTCCCCATTTTGGAGCTGTGGGACTAGGAACGATTCACATAGTTGCAAGGCTAAGGTAGTCTTCCCTTCTTTTTCAGTGTTGCAGATGATCTCAATTCCACTCTTGCAATCAGTCCTCAACAAGTGCTATACAATTAAAATAAAATCATCTTAGATAAATTGGCTAACATGAAGTAAAAAACCTATCAGACATTGCTATATTAAAGAGGCCACTGAAAACTTTAAAAAATTGCTAGTAATAGGATTTTCTTTGGCACAGCTTTTGGGTAGGTCTATAAATAGATACTTTGGCCAAATTAAGAGCTCTTCAGTATTTCTTACAGGGTAATGACAATCAGCATAATTGTCTGAGAAACTAAACATTAAGCATACCTTTTTTGTACAAAGGTAGCCTGTCTTTAAAATAAGGTTAAGTAAAGCACCATTTTGCAGTAAGCACTATCAGTGACAAAAGTATGACCACATTTAGCTATGGGGTGCCATTTTATGTACTGGAGCAACATTATCTTTAAGGCTAACAAGACTAAATAGTGTACAAAACACTAGACTGACATAAAGTATGTTAATTGCTTTTGCCAGTCCCATTGTAAAATAATAGTTATTACACTGAAGTTGCAAAGTATCAGTGACTTAAGTTACTTAGGGAATATACTCGTAGGCAAACTTGACCAAAAAAAATCATTTAGGTCAACAAGATTTGTGCTTAATTACATTTATCTTTCCAAAGCTTAAGTGAGCACTGAGTTAAGCAATACCAGTCTAGTTGCCTGATTTTATAACATTTGGTGCTACAAAAATAGACTTCCATATGCTCTTCTTGACAATTTGTATACAGTAAGTATAATGTATCACTTCATTAAAAAAAAATATACTGACAAACAATACCTCCTGGAATAGCTGATCTTCTAATGGTGACATATAAAGACAGGTGAAAAGAGCTTGATGGAAATACAGATCTTTACTGATATCTGGATGATTTATGCAAGATTTGATAAGAGCCATTGCCTCAGGGATGCGTTCACAGGCAATAAGGTATCTGGCACGTAGTTCAAAGAACAGTGGATTTTCAGAGCTTAAATATTTGTTAACTGTACAGAAAAGAAAGATTTAAAGGCAATTAGAATATGAAGTCCAAACAACAGATATACTTAATGTTGTTTTTAATAGTACAATGCCAACAAATAATACATAAAAGGCTCTGCCAAAGAAGCTATCAAATATTTAAGTAAATATCATCATCAAGAATCTGTCTTTCTGCTTGGAAACAATTTTTTTTTTTTCTTACACCAGTGATCTAACTAATTCAGTATTTTGTTTCTAGCAGATCAACACAAGATGCTGCAAAAGATTAATAAAATAAATACTATTTAGAAGCAGATACAAATAATCTTCAGAAAGAAAGTCTCTCCTTTCTCAGCACTGAASTCTGGCTGATTGTCTACAGCCAGAAAGACCTACATCACATACAACACTATAGCTACAAATGTTCAAAACACTCAGGATACTCTTTACCCATTAGAATGGAAGAATTCAGAGCAGAAAAGAGTTATCTATAGTTCACACGCTGTTTCTTTAAGTAGCACTGAACACCTTGATTTTTCTTGGATAAGTGGAAAATTTTCCCCCAAAACCCTGCTGGACACATTTAGAAATCTTAGATGCCTAAAGACCTTTAAATTCTAGCTCTAGTTTTGGAAATCTACTTTTCAGATCTAGAAATTCTAATATTAAACTTAGAGCTAGAATTTTAATGAAACTGTTGAAACTGATAGATATTCATAAAATACTTCACAATATTTACGTAATTGGGAAATTATGAAATATGTGGATGATTATACGCTTTAGATCTCTAGTTGAAAAAAATGATACAGATTCCAGTATCTCTAAAGATTAATGGCTAAAATATCACTCAAAGCTATTAAATTTCAGGATGATGCTTATGTTTTGAGAATTATTTGCATCTTGTCAAGTAATACACACTCTAAGGTGTTAATAACGTGTTAATATTTATGTAGTGCATTGGACAATATGGCCTGATCTTCTGCTTATATTCTCAATAGCTACCTTAAGACAGAGATAGTCAAAAAAGACAATTTTTAGTGTATACACCAAAGCATTGTGTAAATATTTCATATGCAAAAAGGAGAGATTTTTATTTAAAGTCAATGAAGGCTAGGAGCAAGCATATGAGTTTTATATGTTAAAAAGAACCTGCATAAAAAAAAGTTACCAGCAACTGAAAGCGACAATTAAAATAATTCAAATAAAATAGATGAAAGTGAAAACTACACAATCTGAACAGCCAAGAGTAAAATTTCCTCTGAAATAAAAAGATTACTTGTGTAACAAGTTTTATTTTTATATATATATATATATATTTTTTAAAAAGGAACTACAGTTTGAAAGACATTCTCTATACTCAAACAGGATTCTCTGTGTGTGCTGTCTTTTTTTTTTTTTTTTTTGAAGGCTAACAATAGGATGTGCAAGTGAGAACAGGGAATATTATCCAAAGTGATACAAGATTTTAGATTTCTTAATGGATGTACCACATACTCCACTGTAAGAGCAGATCTTATTTCTCACTATTCACTAGCACTTCCGAGTACAAACACAGTAAAGAGTAAGACTAAAAGAAAAGCTAGCATTTAACAKCCCCTCCTTTTTTGAATTAACATACTTAGAATCATAATCCCARTCATCAGTTTCATAAACAAACTCTATTTAGCAGTTGTAAGATATTCATATCATTAAATTAGGGCAGGAATATTTAGTTCTTGTATCTGTTGAAGTTTAAGAAGCACTATATACAACAGTTGCCTGTAGCATCCTTTTCACTTAAATGAAGGGAGGAAAGACTGCAATTCACAATACTGCTTGACTTGTTAACGTATCATTCCCATTTTCTGAGTTATAAGCTCTTAGGTCAATATGCCCCTTTACTCCTTAAATGAGAATTCCACTTCTGACAGCATCAATTTCCAATGAACATGTCTCCTGTACACTCTAAAACTGCTTCGAATAGATCTTGAATTTCAACTAAACAACTCACAGGCTTCTGCTCCCTCTACAGAGCAATGCTTTCATTTTCTGAAGAGGCATTTACAGCTGTTCTAATCCTGCAAAGCAGAAGACAACTTCCAACTGTAGTAGCACTTAGACAAATCTGCTGTACATTAAAAACACCTTGGGGAACACAACATCTATTCTTGTCCTGGTAGTGYGTGCATTGCTTTGCTTTAAGATAATAGATATCCACCACCAACTCAGAAACTAATTAACTGCCTACACCTTATTTTTTCCTCAGTCTACTATATTCTCTTCCTGAAGTTCACAGTAGGCTCTCTCACGATGTATTCTCCCTAATCTAATAGAAGGTTATTGTTCCTATGTTTCGAGGAAATTAAGGGTCACATCAAACCCTGCTATTTTCTTTTAAAACCAAAGACTGCCTCTTCCTTTGCAGCCTTCTCAAAATTCACATAAGGACAGGCAAAACAAGCTTTGTCTTRGCCTAGCCTCGTCAGTGTAACTAATGAATCTAAGATAGGATAATGTAGTTCATATGGTTCATATCATCATTCTGACTTTCACAAGTAATGGTTGGTGATTCAGCAATAACAGTTTTCCTCATTTAAAATAGCATCCCTGAGAGAACAATATGGCCAAGTTTTAAAATATACACTAAATACTGTCAGCTGATAAAGCAGCACAGAATATTTGCTCCAAGACAAATTTCACAAGAATCAGATTTTAGAGGAAGAGACAAAAAAAGCTTCCAAAAAGATATCATCCGTAATAAAATGTTTGCCATCACAGATGAGATATGACAAARGTGTGTGTGTGTGGAAATCTGAAGGTAAAAGAGGAAGAATACCTCAGCAGAGGGAAGGAGATGTACCCTGTAACAAAAGGAAACAGAACGATCATCTAATGACTACAAGTAGTATCACTCTTACTCTCTCAGGTTAAAACTAGGCAAAGATCCTCACACTTTTACCCACTGTAGAGAGGCCTCATGCTGATCAAGGAAGTCAATCACAAGGAAAAGGACTGAACTTATTCACTGCTGGAGACATGGAGACTGAGCAGAACAGTTCTATTGACTACTGAGTTACAAGTAATTTTTTTCTTTCCTGGGATATCCTCTCATTAAGTCTTTTCGGATTACAACTCAATTTGAGACCTAGCTTTAAATCATAACCACCAAAGCTTCTAGAGTTAATAGTGTGATGTAGAGCAAGATAAGGATGATCTTTGTTTTCATTGTGATTCTGTATGTACTTGACTCAAATTTATAACATACAGAAGTACACAGACAAACTATGTCACCTGATTACCCTACCAGAGACATAAAATACCTATCAAGGACTTCCCACTTRATCATACTAATTTGTTATTAAACTACCTTCAGGTAGTTAAGGAGGCAGCTATTTGAGCTTTTCTGACTTTACAGGCCTCTTCACTGTAGCATGAACACATTGTCATGAATACAGAGTAATGAATTTGAATCATGCATTATACCATGCTAACCTGAGAACAGTTCAAAACATATATATATATATATATATATCTTTTCTGTCACTATCAAAGGGAGACAAATTTAAAGAGGTCCTCTGTGAACATTACTAACCTCTCACACAATATGACTAGCAAAAACTTAATTACTATAGCTTGGGTATGTGTCTTTTTCACCCTTAGGAACCTCCATGAACAATCAGGCTAGCTTTATTTCCATGCACTGTTAAAAATGCTGTTTTACTCTGAAGCCCTAACAGAAATTTGAGCGCTCTTTCTCCTAGTCCCAAACGTAGGAATTACACATACTGTAGTAATAATAATAATAATAAAACATATCAGGTACAGTCACAGGCCTCATTCTAAACAGTCCAGGAAAATAAACACCACAAATGCAAGTATATACAATTTAAAAACAAGAAATAAACAAGTCAAAATACCTTAAAACAAACTTATACATCAAGACCTCCACTCACCATGATATTTCAGCAGCCTAACCACAGTCAAGCCTTTCTGTGTACTCTTTTAGGGAGTAAATAACTTGATTTGGTAATTCATTTTTATAAGTGACAGCTCAATAGCCTCTTGTATCAGAGTAATTTCACTGCTATTCTATAAAAAAAATTTAAACTGCTAACAAAAAAGTTAAGTTTCCTTTTTAATAAAAAAGGGACTGGTACTACAGGGAAAAAAGTTAATGTCACCTCCTGACTCCAGAATGAATAATGCATAACTTAAACACATTTTTTTCAGTACTCTAAAAAATTAATGGGGTAAATGAAGTACCTAATTCCTGTGATACAGGCTTTGCTTTAAGAATTGCTTGTAATACTGGATCCTCCCATGGTCCACCATCTCGGATAATTCGAGTCACTAGTTCCAGGTTCATATTTCTGTATTTATTTAGAAGATTCTGACATTCCTGTGAGTGAAAAGAAATGTACGAAGTTAGAAAAGAGAGATATCTAACAAAAAAGTTAGCCTGCATAAAAAACTTTAAACAAGTATTCACAATATCAYAAGTATTTCTCAATAAACAATTCAACATACGAAGTCTTTCATTGATTAGGCCTATACAAAGTCATAAAACAACAACTTATGTTTTCTAAAAACAGTAATATACTAGCACAGAAGCCTGAATGCAAATGTCCTCTGTTGGCATTCAGCAAGACCATGCTATCTGTATGACACAAAGCAAATTCCTTTCCTTGAATTTGAAGACATTATTGGCATACTTTATAGGAGAAATCTTCACCTGATGCTAGTCTGCACTGATTTATGCATATTGACACGGGAAATTAGGATCTGGTGATTGAGTCCAAATTCTACTGGATTTTAAAGGCAAAATTTGAATTAATCCATGTGAGTCACCAGGCCTCTGGAAATTTCTTTTATCCAAAGCTCTACATAACATAAATCACATACGCTTTCCAGTGCTTGCTTAAAATAATCTGGAAGTAGATATACATACACATATGTGTATATACATATATATGTATACACACACACACCAAGATTTCTTCCATTGTTACTTGCTGGTGAAAGTGTCAACATTAATGTTAATCAACAGCAGAACTCTAACCAGCACAAAAAGGTACCTAAGTTTCAAAGGGAAATAAAATGTCATTTTAATTCTTTTTTTTTTTTTTTATTGTTTCTTTTGGGTTATTTTAATCTGTTCTTTCCAAAAGGGCTACAATAATTGTATACAAATGCAACTGAAAGATGGCTTCTATTCACATATAGCTTCAGATACCCTTTTTGCAGTAAATTCTTTTACTTTCAATTTCTTCTCAGTTTCTTCAGTTATATTCAGATGAGTACAATGGATAATAAAGGCTGGTTAAGTAACTGAAACAATGCTTTTCACTACCACTTTGGTTATAAAAACAGATTCAGAAATTCTTCACTAAGAAAATAAAGACATTTTAATGCATTCATTGTTCAAAAGACAAGGCACTTGAGTTATATCACAAAAACAGAGAAGCAAGTACTATATATCTCAATTGTTTATTAAGTTCTATCTGGTTCATACACTGTCTTTGAAAAGCACTTGAGACTGCAAAGATGGCCTGTAACAATTACTTAACATACYATACCTATTCCTAGGGCTGCTAAAGCCACTCCTTGATCCCATTCTTCAGCTAATCCTAATCAAGCATATAATTGCTGCTGTTCTGATAATTAACACCAGTAGTCCTGATATATTAATTTGAAGCAGCACTAACAAACATGTATCAACATAAAAATAAAGGATAGCTACTTCTCAAACTGCAATTTTATTATCAGAAGCAGCAACACTACTTTTCACTCTTTCTTTCCAAACCACAAAGCTTCCTTTCTCATGTTGGCACAAGCATTTGTGTTTCCACGCAGTGAACTTAATTCAGAAAATTGTTCCACTTTGAAAAGCTTAGCTGGCACAAAAAGACTAGATTTCTGAAGCCAGGATCAGTACTCTAATGCAGTTGTACCTAGGCACATAAAAACTTGCCCCAGTCCAGGCAAGAGTACAGAAAACAATGCTAGTTTATGCCGATCTGAAGAGTTCATTGAAATTTAGCTTTAATTTCAAGGTTACAGTTTAAAACAGTGGGCGGAAACTTCAGGTTTCATGCTGTGAACTGGTATAAGGCACTCACTGGATGACACTAATCTTAGATATTAGATATAAACTAATACTAGATATAAACAGAAAGCTTCCCATTTCCATACGGGAAATGCACAAAACAAGTCTTTAATAGAAAGGCAGGTACTACAAAGAAAGTGAATTGCATTTTACTTAGCCCAGACAGATCCAAATATCAATAAGGACAGTGAATGCAAGAATAAATGGCTTCAAATACCCTATATACTTCTGCATACAACTGTAGCAACCATCATCTTTCACTATAATGGCATCTTTCATTCAGGTCATATACTTTAATATTCACAAAAATTTTCATGTGCTAAAAACAATATTACTAAAGATTTATATGAAAGTAGGCAACACTACCTGGATTGAACCTAAAATATCTTTCAAAGGATCTTCATAGAACTCATCCTTTCCAAAGAACAGCAGCAATTCAAAAAAACTCCTAAAAAAAACAGAAGTAGTGACAAGTCAACCAAACTTAAAAAAAAAAAAAGTTAATCCAAAGATAATCACAATTTTATTGCTCTTCATAGCACTAAGAATAAAATAGAACTTTTATAAGCTCTAGACCCTTGCCCATCGCAACACAAGTCACTCAGGTTTGGTAATGCCCAGGCTCTCTGAAACACTACTCACTTCATAAGCTTTCAGGTGGTCTCTTGAGCTGGATTTTGGCAATATGTTTTTCACCCTTGAGCAAACCCTTCATCAAGCATGAAATCACAAGTAAAAAGCATTCACAGTTACAGGTAAGTTACCCAAGAAGTCCAAATCAACAATAAGATACATAACAGTAAAGCGTAAGTTTAACCCACCCACATCTTTTTCATAAATCAGGACATCTAGACTCGCAGTATCTACCTGCTTTTGTCTCCCAACAACCGAAACATCCTCCATACTGTTCTTCCCCATTCCCTGTTTTAAAAAGGGATCTTCCTCAAAAAGCTAAAGAATTGGTCAGACGGGCAGTAATTTTACGGAAAAGACAGTTGTAAAACTACTAGAGGGCGCACCATATATAAGGAATAACATTCAAAGAACAGTAACTTTACTTAATTGCAAATTCCCAACGTTTTCAAGTATAAGAAACAACTTTTACTGACACATCCTATTCCATTTCAACCTGCCTTGATGTAATGCCCACTGAAATCTCTCTAGCAACAARGGAAAAGTAGTTTAAAGGTGCTACTAATGCCATATACACCAACAAAAGCCTTTGAATATTTGCAAAGAGAGAGATTTGGTGGAAATATGCAAATGAAACTCTGTTCACCTTCTGCATGGCACTCAAATGAACTGGTAAAACTTCCACTTCACCACAGACAGTTTTTAGGCAAATCAGCTTCATGCACAGCAACATAACTTGCATATGTCACTTCAAAAGAGGTGGCAGACAAGGGAGTAGACAGGATTTAACTGTTCAGCAGACTAGATTCAAGATGACTATAGTATCAGTCTAATTACGKCTTCCATGTTTTCCATGATCTTAAAATAATTGTGGCCTTTTATTTTTAATTATTATTTTAAATTAATATGATGACAATGACAAACAATCCTGATACTGAAATTGGACAGTTTGGTAAAAATTAGCTTTCCAGAGCTGAGGTCAATTTTAGATCTTCATTTACAGAAGTATGTTTCCAGACATTACTGCAAGTCAGTCAATTCAATCAAAATAAAGGTAATTGCATCTGACAGATCTGCAGACATCTCCAGTGTACCTCCCATTGCTCTTGCCTTCAGCTTGAGAAATTTTATTGCTTTTTTGAAAGAAGGTAATTACCAAACATTACATTAATATAACCTGCAACTGCCAACTGGGGCAGTTATGAGCAGCAGGCAAAAAACAAGCCAAAGTGTGTGTGTGGGGAAAATGATGGTACTTTCGTTCAAAGTTGAATGAAAATACAGTACTGAAAGCACAACTGCTTATATCGAGAGCATTTCTGAAACACAACTGAACAGCAAAGGCTTTCCACCTCATAACAGAAGAAAACATGAATCATTTTCCTCTAAACACTATTCTAGACATTTTACAAAACAAACAAGGAAAACAAGGAAGTAAAGAGGGAAGAAGCAGAAGAGAATTCCTGAAGAAGTTTCAGCACTCTTCCACTTGCAGCTTTTGACCCAACATCTTACTGAGGACAATTTCTTTCCTGACTAGAGCATTTAGTCTTTAGTTGCAACATCTGTTGAAGTATAAAAGGCAGATTTTCACAAACGGCTGGACAAGGGACTATAAGTTTTGCATAATWATTAAATTCACTATGCAACTACCTCTCAAATTAAAGTCAATCTTATATACTCAGTGTATCTAAGTAACATCCAAAGCAGACTTACAAAGCAGAACATCTTATTTTTAAATAGAGCAAATCCAAAAGCATTCAAAGAGCAGACTTAATTCAAGTTTTCTCTCAAGAACATTTTCAGAATGTTCTATGGACTAAACGATCTTAACATTTATATAAATAGAAGGAAGGCTTGTATGGGGAAAWATTACGAAAAGAGTGGCAAATTATCATAAATGAAATTAAGCTTCCTTTAAATTATACTCCATTAAGTTCTTTCTTAGCCAGTGAAAGCAAACTTAGTAAATTTAAGCACTGAAAACAAACATAGTGAATTTAAAATGTACATTAACTTTTGTAGTCTTATGTTCAATGACAAGATTTTTCTCCAGATGAAATCCTTGAATCTCAAGTAGAGAAAAAAAAATGTTCCTAAATAAATACTTTGTTCTGAAAACATATTATCTCATTTCATGTTGATAAACAGCAGCACATTTGACTCTCAGTAAAGGTCAGACTTGAGTCATGTCATGATTTGGGAAGTGACCAAACTGGAACTTAAATAATAATCAGTTAAGATGAAACTAGGTCTAGAAAATGATGCATGCATTTTTTTTTTTGACTGATTTACAGAGAATAAGATTTTGACAAAAGTCTGCAGTGAACTACAAGTGTAGACTACCTTTTTTTTCAATATTAGTAGGAAGCTATCAAAATATTGAAGTTTCCTAGTCACCAGCCTCTGTTCAGTCAGAATTACTGTAGCCAATTCCAGCATGGACCTTTTGCCTTAAAACCGCCTGCAACATTACACACTCGCATTTACATCTACCCACTTACAGTGATGGTGCTTCCACTTGTCACATCATCTCTTCAGATTTTATAGGCATCAGAAGATTGCTCAAGAACACTACTACGCTGGCATCATTATTAGAACCCACGGAGGTTAACGCAAGTACAGATGCTGCTTCATTTGTGATGAATAGCATGGCTAACAAGTATGGAGAATGTGATAGTGCCTGCTGTTAATAGTTTATTGTCTGGTTACCAAGGAAACCTTACTTGATTATGACAATATGGGGTCAGCCAGATTCTTGTTCTCTAAGAATGAGGACTTAATAGACACCAAATTTTCAAAGGCCAGATTTGAGTAAGGTTTTCCAGGTAACTGCTAAATCCTAGGATCACTTTATGATATCACATGCAAAACTAAGCTAACGAAGTAGATTCAGAAGGAAAAACAAGCTCACTGCTCCTTAATCCTAGGATGGAATAAAACTCTCAGTAAATAAACCCAGTTCCAGGATGGTTTAAGGATGTTCAGATCCTTCTAGTTCAAGGATGACAGAGCTCAACAATCAGTTCACTTCCAGACTCTCAGGAACAGAATCTATCCTAAACATAATGTAAATATCTGAATTTCTACTTTTTTTTTTAATATGCCTTGGCAAGTAAAAGTATGATTTGATCTTCATAAAATGATTTTTTGTTACAAACTAGTGAATAAAGAGATCATCTGATATAACTGCTAGTCATTCCCTGATATTTGAGCATTCTAGTTAAGAGGGGGGAAAAAAAATCAAGATCTGATTCCATGTTTATGGATTACTCTTCCCCCTCCATGGAAGAATAAATCTCTTTGGTGAAAGGTAAAGGACAGAGGTAAAGCCTGGAGTTCTATGTAATTAACATCATAGCTCAAGGACAGTAAAAAACAAAAAAAAAACAAAAAACAAAAAAAAAGGCAATCCAGTCCTCTGATGAAGTAACCAAGAGAGAAGGGCTAGGAAGCATTCCTCTCTGATGACTAGATGACTGAGAGCAAGACAAGACTGAATTAAGATACCAAACTTAATACTCAACAAGAAAGCAATAYTCAACAAGAAAGCTGTTTAACCTGCTGGACAAATAATCCGATTTACTTGGACAGAACTAGCAATAAAGCTAGCTTTCAGTTTTTCATATCCGCCCGCTGATGAGAAGATAAAATACATACTATATGGGCTGGGATCTATAACTCACCAAAAGATTTATTTTTAGATTTTTATCTTAGATTTGTAGAGCAAGTAAAAAAAAAATGGAATTCTAGTAACCTAGTGATCATTATTCACCTTTTCCCCTCACATAGGAAAGGGACAACTGCCATCACATCAAGAAAAAATCAAGAGTACGTCAAGATGTATGATCTAGCACTCTACAGTCCCTTGTAGTATTAAAGAATTTTCAGTCAATTAACAAGTCATTCTCATACACATACTGATGACTCAACCATAAAAAAAAYAGATTCATTTGTTCAATCCTAGAATAATTTATGTTATTACAGCTTATTACAGATGGAACAGTAAAAACATTAGATAACTGTAGTTATAATTGTGTGTCAAATGCAGGTCTGCAAATAATTCCAAAATGAGACTTTTCCCAATGAAGAGTCTGTAAGGGGATAACTTGACATACTACTTTAGATGCTTCATATTGCCAAAAAATCTTTGTGACACAGTCTTATGATACTTAACTTGAATATTTAGCAAGGACATAACTAAACTTATAGTTTCTGTATCCTCAGTCAGGTTATCAAGTGTAATCAGTGTATCAAGTGTATCAGTTCCTCATAGTAGAGTAACACGGTAAAACCATTCTTGCAAGTTCTCTTCTGAGATGCTATCACCATTGTAGAAGTACAACATTGATAGTCTACATTGCAAAAGAAACAGAAAAATCAGATATACTTACAAAGCTAGGCTACTCAAAACATATTGTACGTGCTCACATTCAGCTGGGAATGACACACAGGCAGATGTAAAACAACAGAGCGCTGTCTGAAGCACCTGAAGCTGAGGCAAAGGAACCTGACATCTTCCAGCATAGTCTTCAACAACCTAAAGGAAAAAAAAAAGGTATTACAACAGAAAACAACTCTTTGGTCAAAGATAATACATAGTTAATATAGTACCTGCTTCATCTCCCCTCCTTCTCCCTCAGAAGTAGGATTTCTGCAGAGTAGCCAAACAGTCCCATTTCACAAAAACACAATCTTGACTAATCTGTTTCACCAAAATATAGTGTGTGTGTGTACATACACACACACATCTGTCCGTCTCAGAAAGGACCTTCCCCTGATTCTTATCACAGGCTAAGGTCAGGAAATAGTTTCTTCTGATGCAGTATCAGAGTAGTTATTACAATCTGGATTTAAACACAAGTTTTTATTTTGTAACAGGACAGCATTTAGAAAGTCTACAACAAAATGAAGACACTCCATTCTCAACAAACTTTCAAAGAGGCAAATGACTAGCCTGTACTCTTCTCACCTTTGTATCAGCAAAGAAAGGCACAAACATACTGTCAGCATTTGTTATCTGATAAATAAGTTTAAGGCTAATCACATCCTGATCCACAGTTATAAATGGTGATGGAGTCCCATTTTAACAGAGAAATCTATGAAATCCTTGCCCAGTCACCTAGTCAATCTTGTTTTCACTAATAAATGGATGAACACCTACATTTCTAGTACTGCTTATGCCCACACTAGGAGATGTTCAAGGACCACACACTATCTGATATTTTTAAACAGGTGTCCCCATARTTAAGTCCTCTGAAAGGCCCACTCTAGTTAGAGCGCTTCACATTTAAAAAACACAAACACACACATGCAGCACTGAGTTCAGGATGAAGTACAGCTGCCACAGCTATGAAACAGGTGCTAGTAGAGGCACTCACYAGCTCAGTGAGCAATTACACTGCACTCCCCCAGCAAGGAGGAGAGAAGGGCTTTGGGTCTGTTCTCCCCCTTTAATCAGCAGCTGAGATGTGACTCATAGGCAGGACTCTCAGTAGAGATCGAAAAGCATGTTTCTTCCACTTTCTGGCACATACTTCATCTCACTGCACTGCATTCAGCCTCCTTTTCCTCACTTACTGTTCCCGTATTTTTTCAGTTCAATGGCTCAGCTTCAACAGAAGTGSAGGAGAGCAGCCTAGCTGCCTCTAGTGCTTCATGCACTTCTTCAGCTGATGAAACCTACCTAATCCAAAGAAAGCGAGAACCAGGCAGGCAGTGAAACATCACACCATCAGCCATGTTTCAAAGAATACACTGAAGCACTCCATAGCATACAGAAAGAACAGATAATTGATGCCAAGAAAACTAAAAAATTTGCAGAACTAGTTACACCTGGGCATCTACCTCAAGAACCAGGTTGACTAACAAAGCATAGATTAAACACAAACAAAAACAACAAGCACATGCCCCAAAGACATATCCCTTTCCAGGATTTCTTTTTAACTACTTTAAGTTTTGGGAATCCCTCTTAGATTTGTCCTATTCCCCATCAGCTAAACATGGGACTTAAAACCCAGGTTAAGGGGCCTACACTGTTAGTTCTGAAGCTCAGTGACCAGCTTTAAGGCTCACTGCAACATGCATAGACCAATRTCCATTTCTAAGAGATTGGTAATCAGCTGCTTCACACTACAGCATTTATGGATAATGAGACCAGTTTTTCTTCTTACTGCCAACACTTGAGACTGATTTGTATTTTGAAATCATATGTTGCCTTTTTACCAAATTTACTTTAATAATTCCTGTTTGAAAATCTATTCTGAGAATAGAATGAGCAGCCTTGTAGATAAATTCTCTTTCACTTACAGGGAAGAAGAAATACTGCCTCACATACCTACTMCAATTTCTCTGCAACGTTTTTAACAAAGTCCCTTTCACAGGAAATCACAAGCACCTTAAGAGAAACCAAGCAGACCAAGAGAAGATCCTTTTAGTGGTTTTAGCCTCTAATAGGTTAAAAATTAAGGTAGTAACAAACCATCAGTTCCCACCATGGCAATCTACAACACTTTATGCTGAGAGCCATAGCATAAGTATGTTTATAAATGAGAACAATGAGGCAACATTCTGGGATGATACCAATTTTTTCTTGGTAGCACGAAGCGCTAACTGTAAAGAACTGTAGCAATGGTTTAGAGCAGTGAGCAATGAAGTTCAGTGCAGAAAAATGTACAGTGATACTTGGAAAAAAACAATCAAAGCATATTTAATATGATGGCCCTCATATGGACAACTAATAGCAAGATTATGTGGTTATAGTAGAGGTTTTCATGAGACAATCGCATCAGTGCTTACCAGCAGTGCTCAAGTGAGTAAGTCAAGTGTTAGGAGAGGTTACCACACCTCTCCATYTTTAAAACTGCAGGCTGTTCTGGTGCCTACACATTCCTATATTAAAAGGAGGTACAGAAAGACTGGAAAAGCTTTCAAGGCAGTGAATGCTAAGTAATGAAATAGACTTTGCATAAGAATCAATGAAGCAAACTAGGTCGCTTCAGTTTATCAAGAAGTGACAAGTTTGGGGTGGGGGGAGTTGCATAAAGGCATGTGGCAAGCAGGATCAAAATAAATTACAGAAGGTTCTTCATCCAATGCAAGATTAAGCTGTGGAGCTCCCTACTACAAGAACATTGCAGATGTTGAAAGTTTACATGAGTTGAAGGGGAGGTTGCACCAATTTAAAAACACATCCACAGAAAGTTATTAACTACAATAAATTAGCTGAATTGAAACTGCTCAGAGAAGAGAAAGTTACTATATTTGCTCACCTTGTTCTTTTGTCAGTATTTATGACCTTTTGATAAAATTCTGATCCCAACGTCTGTGCATTGCTTCTGCAACTAATGAAAGCAATATACTGAAGGGAAGACTCATAATAAGGATCAGGTTAGATATAGTCTCTGAAACATGGAGGACTACTTCTCAAATTAAGCAAAAGATGCACAGTCCTGCCATCTGTTCTTGCTGCACGAACAGCAYTCATCTGAGCCCAAGGTAATTCAGGACCTACCTGGCAGCGGCCAGTCTCCTCTCCCAAAAAATCCATCAGTTCCTATCTGCATCAGCTCCCTGAACTGGCCTCACCAACCTTTCAGAGAAGTACCAAAGGCAGCGGGGTATGAGGGAAGACATCACAACATCAGCACTCAGACAGATACATTTGAGTTACAAACTGGGCAAACTCCTCCTGCCCCTCACCCCGCACATGTGYGCTTTAAGCTATTCAAGAGAAATACCAATGCCTTACTTTTGAGTTTCAGTATCTGAAACCATACACACATCAGAGCCCCAAATTTACCTGCAATGAATCAATTCTCACCAGACTTTAAAAAGTGTTAAAAAAACAAACCACAGTGAAAAATCTATGCTAAACTAAGTATGAGAAATTCCAAACCACTTGGCATACATATTTTCTTCAGAAGGAAAGAAAACATTCATTTTACAATTATATGTATACTTCAATGACTGCTTTAAAACACTCACTCAGTAGCTATTTCTATAATGCAAGCACCATTTTTTATTCAATATATTCAGCATGCCATGCTTTCACTATATACTAGCTGTCATGGTAGTATGCAATATAACAAAACAGAGAATGGTAATCCAGAGTATAAGCCAAGTATCTTTTGAAGGAAAACAAAGATGACTAAGGGACATATATATGCTCATCTTCATGCTGAATGTTATCSCACCAGAGCACTCCAGAAAATCAAGTAGATTACTCTGAGTCCTGAATGCTTTTTTGTTGTTGCTCTTATTAAAAGTAATGTATGTATATCATCATAACAAGCACAATAACTTCCAAATTATTAAGTTAAACATACAACTGAAGAAGCATGAAACATTGTCAAAACAAAGTGGTACACTTCTTGCCAATCTACACTGCAGAAAGCCAAAAGAAGGAAACATTTTCACAGATACTCTTCTGCAACAACTCCCTTCAAGAATTCAGCTGGGCGGGCAGTCTGTCATACTCTTATAAGCTCTTCACACTTATTTCCCCATTTCTACCATTTTCCCACTCTCTAGTCTTTACACCTTTTAAGTAATCACCATTCACCCACAGACTGCGTCCTTCAGTCTCATTGTTTCATTCAGTGAAGATGTGTTACTGAGAGTGAGACTAAAGCATCTTTCTTTTTGTCTAAAACTATTAAACTCCACCTTCTTCCTATGTCAGAACATTACTACCTTTTCTTTAATATGCTTGAATAACTCGGAGAAAGATATATACATGATTTAAACATGTCCTATTGAGGGCAAAATGTGACCAGTATCCTATTAAAAAAAAAAAAAAAAAAAGTCATGTTTTTACAATGATACATTAGAGCACACTCCTCCTAAATCTCCAAAGAAGAAAGTAATTAAAGATCTAAGCCAATGCAAAAAAAAGTCATTTTCCCTGCCTTTCAGGTATACCACTTACAAAAMACTATACTGTTACAAATAACTGTAGGCTATTCTCAAATATGTAGGACACAAGAAACAAAGTATTATGCAATGGTAAGTCCAAGGTTGCTACAACTCTTTACAAAAAGCAAAACAAACYCACACAGCACCTAGTTTTAAAGTTCTGTCATAACTAGGATTTAAATGAAGCTGTGCCCATAACTTTTTAGGATTTAATTGTAAAGAAAGTCACCATAAAATAAAAACCACAACCCTTCTGTGAATGCTGCTGCTTATATAGTTATCAAAAAAGCACAGACAGTAAAGTAGTATCATGGCAGACAGAACAGAACCAACTGAAAACATGATTTAAAGTGTCAAGCAAAAAAAGGAGGAGGGACCTAAAAAATGAGTTGCCTGAAAACTAAAAAATCATCATAATTAAAAGCAATAGCTAACTTGGTTGCCTGCCCAACAGACATGCCAAAGCAGCCTGGATATTCATTCTGTAAGTTTAGTTCTAGAAGAGTATGAGTATGAGAAATGTTAAACTCACTCTATCAGAAACTTCTGAAAAAATAATCAAACCTTCTTACCATCTTTTTACTCTACTTCGTGTACGTGCAGCATTGTGTTCTGTGTCCACATACAATCAAGCTAACTGCTTCTTTATAAAAAAAAATGAAGATTAAGTTATGCAAGTAAAGGGCAGAAAAGGTCCTAAGATCCTAAGGCAACATAAATCATTATTTAATAGATATATCACCTAAAAACATATTAAATTAATAACTAAAAAAAAATGGATGTAGGGAATAGCTTTCCTATCTTTGCAGATCACATGCAAATATTACATAAGGAGTAATCAAACCTCATCATACTCGTGGCAAAAGAAAAAACATCACCCAGGAACAGTATGACACATCTTATAAGACAAATTTCGGCCAAAGCTCAACTCTCAAAGCTAAATGCTTCCCCCTAGTCTTCAGTCACTGAAATCTAACTTACTTCCTCTGCTAGCTTGAGGTATGAACAATACTTAAAACAGTTTAATATATATTACATTTAGCTACCTGAAAAGCCTATTTCCATACATATCTATGGATAAGACAGTTAACGGTCTTGTAAATGGACACATTAATACACATGCTGCGATCATAAATGATATTGGTAAAACAAATTTTGAGTTTCAAGTTAACAAACTATAATACTTCTTTCTCTCACTTGAATAGCTGCTAATGAAGAGGTCTTTAATTTGATTTTTTTTTTCTGTTATCCAGTACGAATTCTCTTCATCCTAAACTATACATCTTACTTCAGCAAGCCTGCGTTTTCTAACTTGAAAGAGCCCAAGTAACAAGCAGCTCTTACATGCTGTCAAATACAACGATATAGAGGCATCATTCAACAGAGGTCCCACTTTCTAGGTACAAAAACCTGTAACATTTAAAAGTTARAGAAATCTTGGCATATATTTTCCACACAAAACTCAAATTGCTTCTTTTTTACAGAAGTTAAATGTTAAGAAAAGGCACTAAAAACTGCAGAAGTAGCAATATAAACAAGTTGAGAGTATACTCAAAAACATTTCAAAGAAGTGGAAGGAAAATAATATTACAAAGACTCTGAAAAGTACATAATTGCAATATGGAAGCCATTTATAGCCTAGGAGGAAGGGAATATAGACTGAAGCTGGATAACAAAAAACAAACAAAAATCAACCAAAACAAAACACTACACCCGCAAACAAACAGCCTAAACATATTCAGCTCTATTCTTTTGACTAACTACTTTAAATTGAATAATCAGTATTAGCACATACAGTACTTCTCACCTCATGCAAAGAGGTGGATGATACAAACAAGGTGGCTACTCTCCAGTATCAATAAAGAYGTGTGCCCGTGGAGTCATTTGCTGTATCTCAGGCTGAGCTATGATCTGAAAGACAGTAACTGCTCAGGTAACCTCTGTAACTTTCTGTAACTGTCTGTATCAAGTGCTACCAAGCAAATAGTACTATTAGAGCTCTTCTCAAGCTTTGCAAACACACAGTAACAGCTTTGGTGGAAAGGCAAGGCACACTAATATCTTCTAAGGAACTTTTGCTACAAAAATATTTCCTTCCTAACTATTTTCTACAAAAGGGTTTTCCTTCTTAATGGAAAGAAACGAGCCCTAGGCATCATTCTCTTCTCTACTACCATCATTCTTCCGTCTCCAATTTGTGGAGGCTAATCCATCTGCTGTACCAACAGACGGAGAGAGCGCCTTCTTGTTCCATTAGCAATCAGTACTACTTTTCTGACCTGAAAAAGTATGCTTAAGAGCATCCTACAAAAATTTATGGCGGAAAACATCAAATCTCCTAGCAGCAGCTAAGGAGGTGAGGGGAAGAGGGAAGGGAGGGAGGAGGCATAAAATTAAAATCCCCCAAATCTCCCCTTTTTCCAAAAGTATAATGAAGAGATTTAGTATTTACAGCAGGGAGATAATTTCTCTGAGTAAAGCTAAAAGGACAACAGGCACAAAAGTTAAGGAGAACAGGCACACAAGAACTGAGTATGCGAATAAGAATACAGACTTTATAATGTTAATGGACAGATCACCCATTCCTTCAGTCTACTAGTCGGCAAATAAAGAGCTTGCTAATCAACTGCTATTGTGAGTTCTCCCCCAAAACAGACTGAAAATAAACAAGTATGCTACATACATACACCACAAGCTAGTTTTGCATTATAGTGGCTTAGAAAGTTTCCCATCAAGTGGGATAGGAAAGAGTTCCACCTCCTAACTCATTACACTATTCTCTGCAGACATATAATCGTAAACAGAACTGAATGCATAAATTTGGAATTAAGCTTGGGAGCAAACAAGCTTTGGTGCCTACCATCACCAGTAATTTATAGGCTCTTCTTTTTCAAAATATGGTTCAGAAGCACTTTAATCTCAAGCAGCACAGTACTAAATCCAAGAGAAAGTGCTAACTGGTAGTAAATTGAGTAAGCCCCTTTTCACCATCCACACAACATCCACTCAGTAAATATGGAAAATAATGAAAGGGTATTTTTAAAAATTAATCTGCTTCAAAGAGTTATGGTATTCCTAGATTCACAGGTAAATTTAGTTATTATATCTTGCAGTTTGCCCTTTAAAAGCTTTCACATAACTAGCAGCATTAGACATTTTGAAAACATAACTGAATATGCCTGTCATGTAAGACACATTGTGATCTCAATGGTGCTCTCAGAATTTGAGCCATTAGTTACACAAATACCCTAGAACATCACAAACCACTGCAAGAGAAAACAGTTGGTTCAAAACTAAAAATTACATCTTCCAAGAGAGAAATAAGCTTCAGGGGAACTTAAATGATTACATTCTACTGGTACTAGTACTCATGTGACCAAGATTTCTGTAGCTAAACTTCAAAATGATGCATGGAGATCAAATACAGGTCTCACAACAGTGCAGTAGTAAAATACAAGTTTGACATAACCCAAAGTATTTTGTTAAAAAAAAAAAAATGTAAGTCACTAAAATAACTACAACTGGAAGATCAGGGGTGAGAACCAGAAGAACAAACATCTAAAGATGTTTATTCTTCTAACTGTCCTTACAAATTGAGACTGATACCTAGGCAGCTATAGACAGACAAATAATGCCAAGGTTGCGGGTTCAATCCCTGTACAGACCACTTGTTTGAGGGTTGGACTAGATGATTTCCAGAGGTCCCTTCCAATCTCATAACTCTATGATTAGCCTTATAAGCCCAAGATTCTATTCTATTCCTTTTTTTTAAAAGCAGTCAATTCAAGGTATCACAAATTAGTTTGAGCAAATACGAAATCAGATTTCACAGAGATATCACATTGGAAAGGCTGTAAACTGATGCCACAGTAAGAGATCAACTAGTGTTTAGCCCTCACAGTATTACTTTGCTACTTTAGATTGCAATCATCTTGTGTTTATTTCTGTCAGCACAGAACAACATAAAAATAACATCTAGTATAGTTATGCAGCCATGTGGCCAACTACAGAAAYGCTCAGTGCAACTTTGATGTAAAGCTTTATATGAATTAACTTCCTCAAAGCACCTCTTAACTACGTCAAAATCAAGCTTTACAGAGAAGGCAAAGACATTTATCTTTTTAGTCAGTTACTATGCGTAACATTAAATACTATGAAAATATCATAAGTTTACGAAAAAAGATTCTGAAGAGAATACATCATTTTAAGCCAGTTGATAAGATCATACCCACTTCAGGTGCAGTGACCTAAGCTATATCCTTTTCTAGTTCACTGTTAAGGTTTGTTTTCAAATTAAGTAACTTTGGAAATTCTTCCAAAGTTCCTCACGCCTTTTTTTTTAAAAAAAAAAAAAAAAAAGTAAAAAGCAAACATCTACACTATTTCCTTTGGCCTTCATCATTTGTCTTTCACTCACACAGCAACCTCCCCAAAGCTATGGCTACAGAGGCAAGGGAAGGATCCCTGAAAACAAAGTTGGCGAAAGATTCTGCATGAAACACAAGTTAGCTCTTGTGAAGCTTTCCCAAATGCATAGTGTCTCCTAGATACCACTTTATAAGTTTCCTTAAGCCTACAAAACAGTCATAGACACATTCTTTTGTTCGCCAAAGTTGCGAACAGCTGACTTACTTTGAAAAGTATAAGTGGTATCAATAAATATTAAACTCTACAAAAGAAAGGAACATCAAGTTAGTAATGCTAGAAAGCAACAGAAAGAGCCAAAATGATCACAATTACTTTAAAAAAAGTAATACTGTACTGTGAGATGCATAGACTGGACATTTGTTTTCTCACTTTCCAACTACCTCACTTCAATCTCACCCACAGAAATCTTGATTTTGTTCTCCCCATATTATCAATTTCAATTAACAGTCTAACAAAATGTTCTGTTCCATTTGCCTTGGAAGATTCAGGCTGTAATGACACTGTATGACCATAAATATCTACAAAATAAAGAGAGATCTCATAACAGATACAGTTTTAGACATGCCACACTATGTTTTAATCTTGTATGATTAKATTGCAATTACTCACATATTTAAGTTCAGCTACAACACTGAAGGCCTCACRATACTGACTCTGTGTCCAGTTATAGCTATGTTTTAGCCTTTTAATGCATTTCAACAATGAAAGACATGCACACCAATGATTCTCAAGGTCTATGATAGTATCTCAGCTTTTAAAAAYCAGTCAAGAGGTCTTAGCTTATATCTACAGTAAATGGTTCTACAGGCTGAAAAGGCTTTGCACTTTGCTTCATTTTTGCTGCAGTTCTGAGAAACATTGTTGTGCACGCACTTCAGACAGTTGTATAACTATAAGCAGTCTTAATACTTATTCTATTCAGCTGTCATCAGGATTAATCAGTACTAATTAAATAATGGCAGATATGTTAAAAGCTTGTTATTCTGAAAAACAGAAATGCTTCCTCCAGGTAGCTCAGCCTCATGGTATGAGCTTTAAGCAACTACCTTTACAACTGCTGTTCAACTTTTGACAAAGAAACAGAAACATAAAAGGCAAAATCAGGACAGTTAGAAGTGCTAAAAAAACATTAAATCAACCAAAATTGTTTTATCAGCATGGGGTGGAACAAGGTGGAAAGGCATGATCTACAAAATAGTCAAATATGACCCTTGGATGATCTGAATAGAAAAGCCCAAAGCAAAGTGTTCTGGCAAAAACTAGAGCCAAAGTGAAAATTTCTATTGAAAACAAAAACGTATCCAAAATACTCTAAACCTAATAAAGTCATACAGAATACRAAAGAGAAAATTTGTTTCATAACAAGTGTTAAGCAGGCAACATGAATTTTGTGTGTAAATTTATTGTGCTACCTAAAGAAGAAATACAAATATGCTTCACCACTTTTACCTAACAAGCTGAAGGCCTGTCAACCCTCAGCGAGTAAGGATACATATCTCAGTACAATTATACCACTGCAAACCTGAGGGCTGATGATCTCACGTGGAGCACACACAACTTCATTTGGTGTCAAACTTCAGAAGGTCACACAGCTACTGGCCTTTTATACCAGTACACTACACTAGTTAAGATTTTGTAGTTATATAATTAAATCATTAGAAGAATCCATTATCAAAAAAAAA
>NW_028186289.1:671929-673088 GCF_003343005.1 Rhea americana
TATCTTGAGTGAGCACATGACTTTGGAACTGCTGCTCACCAGGCCAAATTTACACCAAAAAAAATCCCTTGTGACAAAGTGTTAATATATTAGTTCAATTTCGTCRGGATAATTTAAAATATATAGTGTTTAAAAGAAAAGAAACATAGCTCTTCATATACTAAGAATACTGGCTGCCCACGTGGAGAATTCATAACTAGAAGCAGAACAAAGTAGGGGAGAGGGTTTGGCAATCTTTCTCGACAAAAGAAACTGCAGGGGAAGCCAAGGTCAAATGGTTTAAGTATTCTACCATTAATAACTGTGATACAACTATTTTATAGAAAAGTTTCTTCTCTGGTCTTGTCATTCCTTATTCCATATCAACTCCTAGTTTTGTGTGGGAAGTGGGATCGGCATTAGTATATAAAGCTATCACTCTGTCCGCACTTCCTCGTTAAGACAGTAAAGCACACAGCAAGAACAGCTAGAAAAATTTAACATGAAAACTCTCACTCTTTACATAAGTGAGCATATCTTTCCAACCTCTGAACTTCATAAACCATATTTATGATTTCTTATGATTATAATTTACTTTGTACTAGCAAACACYTTGACTTTGCTTTCTGTTGGCTTCACAGCCAACAACAGGTTTTTCAAAATCTCTGTAGTATGATTTCGACTTATATAAATTATTAGTAGACCACAGAACCACCGATAAAAAACAAGGCGGTGCACTTACTGAGCACTATGCTACCTGCAATGATTTTAAACACATATTGCAGTAAGTATTTCAAATAGATGTTTCATTGAACTTGAAAAATAGATGAAAATTAATGAACATGCAACTGCCTTTATTTAAACGGAAGAAAACAAGTGTAGTGGCTAAGCAGGCAGCCAAAAAGTTCATGAAAAAAAAAAACAGGAACTTCGCAGAAAAGCAACAATTAACACGGTTGGAATACACCCAGGCTAACTAACGCCTGATCAACACCGGCCCGCGAAAAAGGACTAGGAAAGGCAACCTGTTGTCGCCTCTCAACTCGCAGAGGGCGCGTACGTGAAAAGGTTACAAAGAGCGCACACATTGGGGCCGGCGCGAAGAGAGGCCGCTCGGCGAAAACCACCCACGGTCTCACCGCGGCCCTCGCTACGCCTCCCCGCCGCGGCCCGGCCCGGC
>NW_028186289.1:674643-684381 GCF_003343005.1 Rhea americana
GTTGTGGAGGACGGAGGCTGCCTGCCAAAACTTGGGCTGCGCCGAGAAGGCAGCGCAGGGTCTGGGCCCGTCCCTTAGGAGATCTTTTTGTTAAGCGCACGGTGGAGTCCGCTGTCGATAGGCTGTCCCGACGGGCAGAGCAGCGGGGGAAACATGGGCTCGAAAGGAACCGACATCGTGTGTATTTAGGCAGTAGTCAAATCGTGCGGTCAATACAGTGACGAAACCCCGGGAAATAAATACATATCTAGCTTTGCCTCCTGGTTACCCTGTCAAGGGAAGTAGCCTGTAATTAGCTAAACCTGTTTGACAGCAGAAAATACAAAACTTGTTTTCACGTTAATCTTAAATRCTCTTTGGTCTTGCCTAAAGATCGTTTGTGCCTTTAGTGGTTCTCTCTCCAGTGTCCATTTTTAGACCAGGCTTGCTTATTCATTTGCGCTGTCCAGAGCTCCTGCTGCTTTTGAAAGCCTTAGCTCATTCGAAAGTATAACAGAGGATAGGATGTCTCTCTTGGATGCCTTATCTGCATGCACCTACTCTTCCCCTTGCACTTGAGAACACAATAGTAGTTCAGGCATTAATAGACATCAAAGAATCTATGTCAAACTTGAGGTCCTTAAAAAACAAAACAAAGCAAAACACCRCCACCACCCCTAAAAAGCTTGGACTTGGCCGTTCATGGAATTACTGCTTCAATTTTTGATACTGTATCAGCGCAAACCCCTACTTTGCTAAGTGATTTCTGATATTTCAAAACTCTAAGCAACAAGTGTATGTTACGGTAAGACTCGTTCAAAGCTTGATCTCAGGAAAGAGTCACTTAGGAAGCTCGTATGAATAAATTGTATAAAGCAACAAAAAGGAGTGAAAAAAGTTCCACTCATACTGGAAAAGGATTATGTATCTTAGACTATAGTGTTGTGCAGTGTTACTCAAGAYTGCTACTTCGGGAAACTAGCATATAGTTCAAGATGCTAACTAATACCAAGATTTTTGTCTCCTTTTCAAAAGGTTCTCAACTCTAAGAATATTTTAAAARGGGGGGAGGCTGTTTTAAAGACTGAATTCTCTATTTTTTTTACTCTGTTGTGTCTCTGTGTCTCTTCTGAACAAGTAAAAGGTGTTCTGGACAGCAGAAATCCCATCTAGTCCTTTAACTTGGGAAAGCTCAATTTATAGCTGAGCTAGTTTGGAAGTTCAGCTGATCTCTGAAAATGCTGCAACAGCAGATTGTGTGTGTGTATCAGAATAAATAGGGACAGAGAGTAATACACCATTCACATCTTATAATTCAGCCTTTTAGGTGGAATGCATAGGTAACACTAGATTCTCTAAAGTCTTCGATATTTATAACTAAATGCCCAGGCAGCCTGTTATTTCAAATACATTCTTTTTAAGAAACATCTGTTGTCCCTTTCTTGATGAGGAAGTGGAGCAAGGACTTAATTTATCAGCTTGAATGGCCGTTTTGCTCAAAAAAACCCTTAAAGCTGAGCTATATCTTGAGTTAAACTTTACTTTAAAAAGGACTTAAATTATCCTAACTCAGATCTATACCAGCTATTCCAGTTCTCAAAAACAACAAAAATAGGCACCATTCAATTTTARTACACTTGACTAGACTATTGCTTGCTTTGGTACCATAATATAATTCAGAGTGATGTAAAAGGAGTCAAAAGCTTGTTTTTCTCTTAGTTGTTACCTTTCACTGAGAAGCTGTCTGCTTAGGTTCTTATTTTGAGTTGAAACACATGCAAGTTGCCATTYACATTAGGATGACTGTTTCACAAATCTCACGTTGCAGTGACAAAAGATTTGCTTTTGACTCTAGGTTAAGACTCAATCTAATAATTGTGGTTTGAGCTGGGACAAAAGCAGGGGGTGTTCCCAGATGAGTGCTGACAAAGCTTAGGCTTTTGTGTCGGTCTTTAGAAATGACAGTAATGGCCTTTGTGCCTGATATTTTGACAATTAAGTTTTTGCTAACAAAAGTAACATAGATTTTCAAGAAATAAACAGAAAAATGCTGGCTCATATTAGCTGAGTTAAACTGTCAAACACATCTAAAATATTAAGAAGAAAGCAGTATTTACCATAGTGGATTTTTTTTTTTTTAAAAAAAGAAAAGGATAAAAACTGTCTTCAGGAAAAACAAAAGTCTTTCTGTTTGACTTTCAGTGATGAACAGATTGAGTTTGAGGGTTCTGTTGAACTCTGCCATTGTAGAGACTCAGAACTATTTTACTGCCTCCGAAGTTACTTGAAGTGCATAACTTCTCAGTGATAGTTGCACATATATATCTTCCATGTAATTGACTTCTAGGTAGTAACAAGCACTATGTTGGATACTGAATAGGTTGCATCTATGTCTGTAAGCTGGAGACTTTAGCATACTTTAACATTTTTTTTCCCCTCAACCTTCAGGACAAATTTATTGAAGGCAACAATGGAACGATTTGGAGTGAAGTCAGCCCCTTCACGTAACCGYTCGAAGACTGCTTTATATGTAACGCCTCAGGATCGTGTAACAGAGTTTGGCAGTGAACTGCACGAAGATGGAGGAAAACTGTTCTGTACTTCCTGCAACGTGGTTCTAAATCATGTCCGCAAGTCTGCAATCAATGACCACCTCAAGTCTAAAACACACACAAAGCGAAAGGCAGAGTTTGAAGAACAGAACGTCAGGAAGAAGCAAAGGACTCTGACTGCCTCCCTTCAGTGCAACAGCACTGCTCAGACAGAGAAAACCAGTGTCATCCAGGACTTTGTGAAAATGTGTCTGGAAGCAAATATTCCACTTGAGAAGGCTGATCATCCGTCAGTGCGAGCCTTCCTGTCCCGCTACGTCAAGAACGGAAGTTCCATACCTAAGTCAGACCAGCTAAGGAAAGCATACCTGCCTGATGGGTATGACAACGAGAACCAACTCATCAATACTGAAGACCGTTGAGAAGAAAACTGTTTTCCATCATCGTTGTGAAGTTTTACATATTGATGGTGTTGTTTATTTTTATATTCATGCATATATACAGTGTTACATATTGGTTTTACAAGCTATTTTGTATTATTGTAGAAATGACAATCTGTTTGTGAATTTACTGATATGCCACAGACTGTTGCTAACCCTGCTGTGGACTTCTGAGCTACGTTGATGTAGAACTCTCAATTAAAGTAGGGAACATACCTGGCATACACCCTATCTATGTTCAGCCCAGCTGTAACTGACGCTAAGAAAAAGRCACTTGAATGGAGGACCTCACCTGCCTAAATTGTGCATCTATATGTATACAAGGAAGATGATGTGGAATGGTTAATCATATCAGTGGATGGCTTTGTACAGTATCCTGTCCATGACTGACCAAGAAGAAGTACTGCACATTTGAAGTGCAAGAAGCTGTAGAACGGTTAGTTAAAATAAGTGATATTTTAGGGGAGGATGATTGATAATTCATGTTGAAGTTGGTTTATATTCTAAAACAGAACACATTTTTCTTCTAGARTACTCTCATCCTATCTGATGCAACTGTGGCTGTATTCATTATCTGGCTTAACAGACAGTCTCTTGTATGGAGCTCTGGACTTCACTACTGCCATAAAGCAAGAAGTTCTGCAGGTTTACCATGCACACTTTTTAAATCATCGTTTCCTTTTCTCAATTTAACTTGTTCCCTTTTGTTTCAGTGCCAATCTTGGAATATTAAATTGACAAACTAATAAGTGTGTGTGGTTTGCAATGCAGCTGCTGGCCAATGAAAATTACATTGGACCAAGATCTTAGTAGAAAGGATTAATGCCTTTTTCTTTCTCTTCTTAGCAAGACAAAGGATGCTGAATCTAAATTGGAGGTAGGGGAGTCCCTAAGTGGTGGAGCTGARCAGGTCTGTTACAGTGCACAGAAAAGGACCTTCTCCATCTTTCCCTAAAGGTCCTTTACTTTTCTGACCTCATCCTCACTCTTTTAGTCAAAGGAGGTAAAGTGACTAAAATAGTTCTCAAAATAGTTACTGCAAAGGCTACTCAGTAAGCGTGACTAGAAAAGCGTATATACTTCAAAGCTACACTGGAAGTACAGACCTGGCTATATTGCTTTTTCTGTGCCAAGACCACATCTACTGTACAGGCAAAAAGTAGAATCATAAAATTTAATAATGTTTCCCTCTACTACTAAACTATTCCTGGTTATTATGCCAAATCGTGCRCTCCACTTCAGTGGTCTATAAAGTTTTTGAATAGAAGGAGGGAGCATTGTGCAAGGTGCTGGAACATGACCAACTTCTGCCTACCTTCTTCTCTGGATTCCCTTTAGAAGCTCTATATTCAAGGAGATGCCAAGCATCTCCTTGAACAGAAATCTTCCAYTCAGTGGATATAATGGTGTAAGCGTGCTTTAACTCCCTCAAGTGGAGTTGGTGGTTCTGTTCAGCTTCCTTTCCCTCCATAAARTTTCACAGTATTTTACTCCTTTTGTTCAAGATATTTACAACAATATTAATTAATTGCTAAGAGACACAAAATAACCTGTTTATTTTGCTTCTGTAGCTATTCCTAGAGAAGAGCCTCTCTTGCTGGATTAAAACAGACTTACATTCTTAGTCACAACTGGTTTTTGTGCAATTAGTTTCAAAAGAAATGCACTTGTTTTACAATATAACCATTTCTTGTAGCCTTCTGCTGGAAGAGATGTTTGTATAACTGGAAGGAAAGAACCCCCCCCCAAAAAACAGAAGGCTGCCTATCCATGAGTACCAGTACACAGGTACTCAGCACACTGCTGCACCTTTGATCCCTTTTGAAGCTAGTGGGACTCCATGCAGTCACAGCAATCCTGTCAATGATACTGGTTTCTGGTTTAGAACTTAGGCCAGAAATAACAGCATTTTTTTCCCGCTCATCCTAGATATCAAAGTATGCCTTCCCAAATATCACTTGCTATTGCACAAACTTGGTTTTAGCTTAAGATCATGAACTGCCTTGGGCTAGTACTGTTTCATAAATCCTCTTAAGCCAAGTGAAAGGTACACTGCCAATAGCCTTTTCTGTCCTAAGAATAATTGAAAGTCTTCTTTTTAGAGTTGCTGTCTCAGTGCAGGKAAACAACATCCTTGCTTCTTTTTTAAGCCTATAAATGCTATCTTAGAATTGAAGCAAATAGAAGACAATGGAGTACTGAGAAAACAAACTTCCATTAAAGCAAAAGCATTTAGAGAAGAATGGTATGATGAAAAGGTGTGAATTTGAGCTATTTAGCTCAATCCTTGCTAACTGGGAACTTCACAGGCTATTTCACATAACCATTTTATATAGGATTTAGAATGTAGTAAGTTTGCTAGACTGGCAGACTGACAGACATTTTGAAAAGATTAATGGTAACATTAAATATGCTCTTGCTCAAGGTTTTATTTGAAAGTAAAAGCAGTATCAGCAGCTTTTGCTAAAAAAAGAAATTCAGTTATCTTCAGTAGGGCAAAACAACAAAGAACAATTAGTTTCTCAAAAGCTTGTTGTCTCCTTGTAAAGCAAAGTCTGTAGATAGAACCTCAATTCATAGAATTAATAACGTTTATTTTTAATGCAGATACCARCCTCAAGGGAAACCTTATCAGTGTAGCCAGAGGCTACCAACTTTAGCAATTTGGAAATAAAAGTTGAGCATCAAGATCTGGAATGGAACTGACTTAATCTGAACTTAACTCAGATGCACAGCAGCTTGTAGAACAGTGGTGGCTTAACAATAGGATACTTCTGTTAGGGGGAAAAAAAATTGCAAAGGTTTATGAAAGTCARCATACTGAATCATTACAGCAAATACCCAGAGTGCAATAAACAATGAAAAATAAAGCACTTCTAGGTAATCTAAAAAGAACAATGAACAAGCAAGTTTACATTTACAGACATAACACAAACCATCAACAAGACAGTTACATTTATTTTCTTTCAAAGTAAAAATGGTTCCACTTAGTCTTGAAACTAAATCCTGCAAATGCTCAGGTTCAGACCGTTATTTTGCTACTGTAGCTGTAGTTGGAAAAAGCATAATCTCAGTTTAATTACTATTGATCTTAGGCAAGATTTACAGTAGAAATTACTTTCTGGTATGTCAAAGCCTAAGTAATAACAAATTCCTAGAACAGCCTGTGGTTAAGTTGTTTAACAGTCTCTATGGGGTTTTCCTTTTTCTGCAAAAACACTGCATTATTTTTCCATKTATTTCCTGTAAAGAATATTCTCAAAAGTAAAGAGAGGATAGTAGGAACTTTTGCTTTTCATTTTACATACTTATGTAGGGGCTGGCTATAAGAGATACTTTTCTGCCAGGTGGTTTTATTAATATATTTGAAGCTGTAAGTGTAATTAAAAWTTTTTTTTCTACTCTGACCATGTACTTACATTAGTTTAGCCAATGACAGCTAAAGTGGCTTTGAAGTGCATTTCTTAGAACAACACTTTCAAAGAGTAAAATACTAGACAAAAACAACATTCTCTGTTTTGTGATTACTTACGTGTATGCGCCATGTTAGTTTCAGCTTGCATGTTCCTGGAAAACCATGAGTGAGTTCTAATATTTTAAGCATTTTGAAGCCTGTAATTTGGCTTGTCTTTAGAAGAGGTGAAACATTTGACATAATGAAAGGGAAAGCTGTTTTTCAATTGAGAGAGAAACTTGATTCTGCAAAGTATGGGATATTCTCATCATAGAAGGACTGTTTTTAGTCTGAGCCCCTTTTAGTGATTCTRTTGAACTGAACAGTGAAGTAATCCTTGCTAGGTTTTGTAGCCTAATGAGCAGGTTTTCAGGAAAAAAAAAGTGGAAGAGCTGGAAGTTTGGCAAGAATGATCTCTATTTATATTTACATACAAAAAGAGGCAAAACTCACTGTTGCTGTGTTCCCATTGTACTCACTGCTAACTCGTTGTGTAATTCGAGTGCTTGTTGTCTTTGTACAATTTTAAGGTTGTGTCTAACTTTCAAAATAAATTTTTTTTTAACAAAGCTTCTCATTGTAATAATGCTATTAGAGTATAGTCTGTTTTGGGTTAGTGAACATGCTTTCCTTCATTTTTGTTTTGGAAATAAGGATGTTTTGCAAATAGTAAGTGGCACACAGGCATGGTTTTATTGAAAGGAGTGATGAACTTACGATTAGCTACTGGCGTGAGGCTGAAACTATCCCAGTTCAGTTTTCTGCAGTGCCACTGGACTTCCTGTTAGATCAGTAAGACCAGAATAAGTGATTTAAGTTTTTATATTAAAATATTATTGGAAGAGAAATGCTTTACTTTGTAAAGTTTTCATTTGGTAATGGAAAAAAATAGTCCTTTTTTAAAATAAAGGAATACCTTTTTCATAGAATTTATGCATGATCTCTTATTTCACCAACAGAACGGACAAAGGAATTGGGGCAGTTCACACTTAAAGGTAACGCAATGTAGTGGAAACGGATACTGGCAAGAAAAAATAAAAATGTGTCGTGCCATTGTTAATATAACTCTTACTTTGAAGCAGTTTGACTGTTGACATATCAATRCAATCACACTCAAGTTTGTGTTTCAGGAATGATTATACAGAACCCCCGTTGCCAGTCAACTAGGTGACTTCCCTCTTCATCGTGACAGAGGTTCCCTAATCACGCCTTCCACTGCAAGTGAAGACTAAGTGAAATAATCAAGGTTAAGCATTTTGACATTGCAGTAGATGATTTGTAGGTATAGGGTCTTTCATCTGCCTAACGCTGCAGAAACGCCTTCCTGAAAAGGCCTGAAGTATGGAAGAGTCAGTTCTTTCCAAGTTGTCTGCAAAAACAGTCAGTTTGCTTTATAGACTTATTTCATGGAAATTGAGCAAATACATCAGCCAGTTGAATCAAGTGCAGGTTTGATATGCAAGACCTTTCCTGAATTCTTGTCTGGCCTGACATCTCATGATGGATCAAGGATAAAMAAACTCCTGCAACCTCTTGATTCACGAATTTATCATTCATTTCTCATTGCCATTCATTTTCAGGTCACAGCTCGTTAAGATCAAGTTACTTTTTGTTGCCCTTATACAAAATGGAAAAGCAGAAAAGAAAGACGTACCTCCTTACAAAGTTTCTTTTTTGTGTTGGCAGCTCCCCTTTGAAACACATTATTTATACTTGCAAARCTAATATCCATAAGGATTTGTGTGGAAGCTGGTGCAGGATCAGGTGAGGTGTGAAGTTAAAGCTTACTGATTAGGCCATGCTAAACTCCTATGACAACATTTTATTTCCCCAGGTGAATCATGGTTTAATCCATGTCCAAGATGGAGTAAACTGAAGTGTACAGTAACTGTTTTTAGACTATGCTTATCTTGATAATTAGGTTTGACATTTGTCATTTACTTAGGCTGGGCAGGAGAAGTTGGAGGACACACAACCTGTGGAAGCTCTACTCAAGTCAGGTAAGGATTTTTTCCTGTGCATCCCACCRCTTCTCTCTTTCTGCAAGGTGTTTGGAATTTGTGAGTCTTCTTGTAGTAGAGGCCATTTCCTCTTTAGTATCCAGAAGCAGACAGTCCATCTCAGTTGTGACACAAGATGCAGGCTCTGAGGTACAGGACAGAACTACTGCTACTATTGCTCCTGGTTGGCTGARGGTAGCCTCAAGACGAATTCCAAATGCTGTATACTAAGTATAAAATAGACCAGTTCATGTGATATACCATTGCTGAATAGCTATTCTAGTCTGTATCCTATTTGGTTGAGCTTTTGAGTGTCCTGATCCCATCATCCCTTTAAGCTTCAGAAACCAGAAAAATTTRAAGATTTAGTCTTGCTAGAAGAGCACAGCTTATAGCAATGCAGGAGAGGGAAGGTATCATTCAGTGGTTCAGTTCAAGGCTGAGGGAAAAATAATTAGGAGCTTGAGAGGTACTTAGAGGTTTTTTGTATGTTGGTTAGCCCTAAGTTGAGATTTTTTCTTCAGTCCTGCAGTGTACAGAATAGCTTCTAAATTCAGTACTAGATTCCAGTACAGTAAATGGGACCTCCTTAGCTTAATTCTTTTGTAATTAGTTTTAAATTGCTTTCCGCTTGTATTTCTGAAGCCTATCACTACTATAAAATGAGTCTAATAAGCTACTCAGCACATACAATTAGTGAAAGATTTTATGCGCTGCAAAACCCTGAATAGATTCTTACCCTACTCCATATTGAATGAACAACTGACACCGCAGGTGAGAGTATTCAAGCCTCATGCTCAGTCTGTACTTAAGAAACTGATGTGATGTATTTGTACGCTGATTCAACAGTAAAAGCTTTGCTCATTTAGTTAAACTGAATTTGCTCAAGGAAAGCAGGGAGATGCAGAGAATCTCGCAGTGGGAAGAAGAGCTTGCATAGAAATGAAGTAGCTGATCTCTGCACAAACACTGAGATACACTAATGAGGCACAAAGATGGGCCCCAGGGACCACCACTCCACCTGCCCCATGCAGGTGAAAGCGCACACTGCTGCAGCCTGTGCAATCAGTAGTGAAAGGCAAGGAGCTGGATAGGAGAGTCTGTGCACAGAGTCTGAATTATTGTTCTAGTTCCTGAAGAGATGAAAGCTTCCCCATGCAGTGTTGTGAAGGTAATTTTCAGCAGACTCACTGGAGCCCAACATCTGAATGCTGTATCTCTCTATGCAAGTAGGAGCAGGTATCTAACAACCTAAAAATAAAGAAAAGTAAACCAGAAACAACAAAAACCGCAACCTTTTCTCATCAGAAAAA
>NW_028186289.1:684420-685647 GCF_003343005.1 Rhea americana
AAAAAAAAAAAAAAAAAAAAAAAAAACAGAGATGGCACAAAAGAAAAAAGCATTACATAGGTGTTCCTTTCACTTGCATTCAGTGAAGCAGACAGGACAAACTCTACTGAATGAGATGGATTTCTATTAACAGCAGTTCTCAGACGTTTAAGACTGTCCAAGTTTTATTACATACTTTTGGAAAAGTTTCTTCAGAATGGTAATCAACACATACCGAGCTAGGCCAATTGTTACGTTTGTTTTGCACTGAATTCTCTCACTTCTTTAAATACTGGCTTCAGCTGAGGTCCAATTTGCATACAGCAAAGTAGTTACTGCAGATGCTGGAAGTCAGTGCCATCTAGTGACATCTTTTCCTGACATATTCATATGATCTTTCATCTTAAATCAAAACTTAGAAGATACTGTATAACTAGGAGAGGCATGAGCTTATCGAATTAGGATTCTATTTTATTCCTTCCCTCTTTGGCAAATAGTTATTTTATATTTACATAATACTTATCTTTTGAAGCATACTTTTAAAACGTAGCTATTTCAGTGGCCTAAACTCAGGGATGCTGACTTTTTTTCTTTCTTAAAATTAGGATATAGGTTACTATTTAAAGGTCTACAACATCTTATCTATACTCTAGCTCCCCCAAAAAGCTCCCATGAGTGTCTAAAGGTAGTCAGAAAGCCTTAACAAGAAAACATGAAAAAAGTCCAGATTAAAGAAAAAAAATCTTAAGCAGAAAGGAATCAATGAAGTGTCAGCATTGATGGTAGAAGTCATATTTGCCATATCCTTTTAAGAGAAAGGGATCCAAACCACAGACAACTGCCCAAGCTACTTAGTATTGAAACTAATACAACAGCAACAACAGCCTCAAGAACTGCATAGTGTATGCGGTACAAGAAATGCGCGCTCCTTCCTGCTACTCTGACTTGACTTCTCCTGAGAAAAAAAGGCCCAACAGCATCTATCTTCCAGCTCAGAATACTCCCACAAGGTTACCCACAGGGAATTATCCACCTAGAAGGCTAGTCTCAAAACACAGACAAAGCTTCAGTCAGGAGCAACATATTTAGTTCGAAGCAGCTGCCAGCTTTCCCTTCTGCTTGCTCAAAATAAACACCTCACCCTTCCACCTCTTCTGGCAAAGCTGAGGAAGACCCTTAAACTTTTTTTAAAAAATGTAACCAGGGCAAAACCAGACAAACTAGTTGAAACAGAATTAGAATATCAGG
>NW_028186289.1:685652-732582 GCF_003343005.1 Rhea americana
AAAAAAAAAAAAAAAAAAAGATTTAAAAAATATTAGAAATGGTCAAGGCTTTTTAAACAGGATGAAAAACTTGATTTTTTCTTTTTTGAAGCTCTGTCCAGGTGGATGCCAAAATGTAGGGAACAAACCTGAATCCTAAACATCTGTCCATTTTTGAATGATTGTTTTAAATGATTGTTTTACTCCCTAATTAAAGTGTTCTAATAAGGAATCAAGAATCAGCTACTGATATTACACGCCTAGCATAGACTTCGGATAACCCATTGAGGTAAGCTGCATTGCCAGGAAACACAGCCCKTAATGGCCAATTTTACTATCCAAGCTTGCTCTGGGTTCAGCCACTAGATGTCTTCGCTATACAGAAATGCGACCTAACGCAGTYGGCACTACTGGTTTACTAGCTCCTTTTACTTCATAAAGGCATTTTATTCTTCCCTACTTTCTCTTTGTGACTGTTGTAGTTGCATTATAAGAARCAATAATGGTTGTATACAAAGCTCCTATTCAGCCTTTGCTTGTTTCTAACTTTATGAAGGGCAGAATTTTGGGGAAGATTCTGCTAAATGGTTCCAATGTTTTAGAAATATTTAGATGTTTCAGAAAGATGTGGAGGGGAAAAAAAAAGCGTCCTGGGCATGCTGAAAAAGAACCCACAAAAAAAAACCAAGCCTGAATTACTTAGCATTTCATAACAGAAAGCCAGGACTTGGAAATAGGGGAAGCAGTCATGTCTCATACTCTGGATTATTGTAAATTAATGCCAATTCAAGCTATTCAGACAGATGCGTTTCTGACATTTCACAATTTCTGAATAGTTGGTTCATTCAGCTTCAAGAATAGCTTCATTTTTAAAAAAATATTATTTGAAATTAAATTTGAATTCAAGTAACGCAAGAGAAAAAAGGTAAAACAGTATTTTGTGTAACACTGGTGTATTGCTGCTTGTGAACTGAAATTTCAATTGTAGGAGTACCTTAAGAAAAAAAAATGCAGCTGTGCTTGTTGCACTGTAAAGGGAGCCAGAGGAGGCTGAAAGAGATGCTTTGCCTCAAACTGCAAAGCAGTTCAGAGATGTGAAATGATTAAGTGGTTCGTGTTTTAACCACAAAAAGACTACCGAGTAACCCATCTGATTTTTGCATAATATATTGCTTCCCCACCCCTTTCTGCGCCTTCTTCACTGAAGGAACTAGAGAAGGGAATTGGCTCAGACATGCACCATGGGTAAAACCTAACAGGATGTAAGGGGCCATCCAAACTGCACTTCTTCAGCTCGCGGGAACCTCTCCCATCTGTACCATGTCCAGCAAATGAAGGGTCCTCCAGTCATGTTTCTGAAAAGGATTTTGCCACACATCCTTCTAGTAACGCTGGCTCAGAGCAACTATCAGGTTTACGGTAAGATGCGGTTTTGAAACCTGTCTTTAGTGACTAAAAATGGAGGGTTGAGGGAACACAAGCCAAAGGAACGCTTAACGTACTTTGGAGATAATCTATCTTTTTAATCAAATCAGGAGTCTCTGAAATGATAATAAGATGATAATGACAGTAATTGGGAAATATTAGGTTGCTCTCTAGACCAAAACTCTAGTACTTGGGGACAAAACACATCTTACTCTGTAGCCAAAGGCTCTGCCTTCAGGGGTTTTCAAGCTTCTGCTTGAAATCCAGGAATTCTGCYAGCTCCAAATTGGATCTACTTTACAATCGAAGTGTCCTTACCAGATCATTTAGCACCCCTTCAATCATTTAGCTTAACATAGTCTATTTTTCATCCCACTTTCAACTTTGAAAMTCCACAGTTTTTAAATAGACAGGTTCTCCTAGCTCAGATTGATACGAGGGCTATACTGTGTCCAGTTCACTCCTATATTGATTTTACAATGGAGATTGTTTTGATTCAAGTTCTTCCATGCTATTCTCATGCAGGAGCCATAAATGTTCATTTTAAAAGTGGAAGGTGGTCACACAGAAGGGATGATAGCTACGGAGAGATGGATATGCTCAGCTGCTGTTGATTCATTTTAGGTACATCAACTGATAAATTATAAAAGTAACATTTGTTATAAGATACCACTAAGGTTACACAAACAATTGATTGGAATGGGGAACGTGARTCTTAGTTAAACATGCATGAATAACACTAATAACATATAGCACCTTGCACGCCCCTTGTTTGGATGAATAGAACACCTTGCYGATACTATAGGAAAGGTTAAATGAACTTTCAGTGCTCCTGCCTGGGCARGGAACCCCAAACTTTGGGTTTAAGAGACACGAATTCCCTGGGTCAATTAGATGCAGCTGTTTTTAATGATGGTGTAATCGGAACTCAGGCTGAACCGCTTCACACTGGGATTTCAAATGACTGATCCCTCTCAAGGAGGTGTATCCAGAGCTGATAACTTCCTTCATACCTTGCTGGAAGTCGGTTGTCATCTTAAAAGAAACAGCAGTTAACTTCTTGCAACTTCATTGTGTCTGTTTTGTTAGTCCCTCCCTCATCACCTGTCTGTGTTATCTAGTACAAATCACCAACACAAACTCATCTGCCAGGTTTCTAGACCCTGCTCTTCAGACACAAAAATCATTTCTACCATGATGCTCACAATATCTATCTGGTTTACAAAGAGCATAATCTATTTCACTGAGTTTTATCCCTTGATCTACATCAAAAGTACCTGAGGCCCTGTGAGAACAATTTCTTCCTCTATTCACATAATAACTGCAAATATCAGTATCATATTTTTAGGCATATTACAGAGAGAAAAACTTTGCAAGYCAGTCTTTACAGAATCTTGGTTTAAGTATCTGTATTTTTAATGYATTTATATTTTAGCCATAAACTTTTCAAACTTGCATGTTTTTTACTTTGCTTAGAAGTAAACTGGAAGTTGAAGCCAAGCTGCTTAAGCTTTGCATGATGCCAGTTTACACAAAGTTTCTCAACTCCTACCAGAAACTCAAGCTGACCACTCACAAATTTTGCACAAGGAGTTAATAACAGTCAAATCTTTGCTAAATTAGGGAAGGAGACCAAATACATTTAAGGTATTACAAGCAAACGGACTTCCCTTTGCTATTATGAATATATTTTCAGCCCAGTGAAACCTTGTCTCCTTTATAACATGCAAAAAGAGGTAGTTTCCCCCTAGCCTGACAAACGGTTGTTGTTGCCATCTGGACAACGTACATAAAGGAAACTAGGTGTTTTGTGTTGTGTTAATATTGATGAAAATAAAAAGCAGTGGACCTCACTCAAAGAAACCCCAGCYAATCACTACAGATATGTGCATGCAGGCAGATTTATGGTGAACATAGTTCAAATAACACCTTTTCTATCACACCTTGTTGTCAGATAGTCTACAAATTCTAATATTCATATAAATAAAAGAAGTCGGGTTTCAACCATCAAAACATAAAGGCACCCGTTTTCTGCACTATCACAGCTTTCATCCTCAAGTAGYTGCAACAAATGACGTAACCATCAGCTACCTCAGCAAGCAAGCCGGCTTACAACYGCTACCACTGCCGGAGGCAAAAGAAAAGCAAACCCTTCACTGTACACAATCCAAAGCAAATATGTATGCCACACTGCTGCATCTTTAATAAAAGATGAGAAAAATTAAGTGRTAAGAACCAAAGATAAAGTTCTGTTAACAAAAATGGCTTTCTTTAGGAAAAAAAAAAATCAAGTTACGATATGAGTATGTTGAATGACTAAGAGAAAACTCTCAAAGGTTTCTCTGAGACCAAAAACAGTCCAAAAAAAGCCTATATCCAGGCATCACTAGAACGAGCATCTTTAGTGCTTCTTTTTCTAAATACACCTCCCTAAATTCAAGGGGGAAACATATTTTTCCATTAAATTTTCCCCCCCATACCTTTTTTCTCTCTCTTTTTCTCCCTTCCCTCCCTAAAGTTAAGAGTCATGAAGATGTTAGGACTAAACTTGAACCTCCAAATAAATTATAGGACAAAAAATAAACCAGAAAGTGCATTAATCCGATTAGAAACTTCAAGGAATGTTGCAGCTGAGCTAAAGCCATTGCTAGCACTTCACTGTTCATAGACAGAAAAGTAGGATTCAAGACTAACTGTAGTCATTTATTTTTCATGACTAATTGAAATTTTATACCTCAGCCATTATTTACCTTGGGGAAATCATACCTATCACTTGAATTCTAACCCTTGTTCCCTTTTAATATGGGAGAAAAAATTAAAAAAAAAAATTGCCTCTGAAGTTTCAATTAGCAAGTCTTAGTTCACTGGGGATTTTTTGAGTTCTTAGATGATCAGGTGTGAATGATACACCTCTTTAAATTTAAAGATCAGAAGACTCWTTTTTTTTTAGCTATTATTTTTCTACTAACGAGTTGAGATAGATGAAGGCAAAGCCATCTGCGTCAGCCTCGTTCCATTTGCTTAGTGAATCATGTCATGAGTATATTTTCTCCAGAGCATAAAACAATGAGATAAACTTCAAAAAATGGGGKTTTTTTTAGTAATAAAAAAAAGTATTGTCATGGGTATTTCTCTATTGCTTGAGTTCTAGAATACGTACTTTCATTTGAACAGCTATCCTAGCGAAGCACATCACAGAAAAATTTCCCAGCCTTCAGGAACCAGTGCAGCCTATCCAGAAATAGGCTCAGTTTATTTAAAAGAAAACTTGCTTTTAGTCAAACTTACTGAGGACTGTAAATTTGAAGCTGCTAGATAAAACTTCCACTTTTATCCTCTTGAAAACCCCACAGAAATCCTGATCATGACCACCTGTACGTAATATATTGAAAACTCAAGCCTTGCTTTATCATCCTGAGGTAGGTCTTACTTTCAGGCCTCAGTTTCCAAGAGTGTTACGAAAAGCATAATTATATTCATCCCAGAACGTGCTTGCACGCACAGAATATAGCTGGCCACCAATAACGCCCCTAATATTGACTTCTCCTAAGCTACAGCGGGCAACAGACAGGAAAAATTAAAATACGTTGTCAGAGGAAAYGTATGCCAGACCACGTTCAAGCTCGGTCAACAGTGGAAGTTTGTGGAGCATGTCCCTCATTCTAACACCCACCAGCAGCAGAACACAAAAGGTTCTCTCTCCCCATGTGCCTTCCATTTTCTTATTAAAAGATTCCCCTCGTTGTCTAGGGCATCATGGTTTATTCTAGAATTTAAACCTCCAGATCTTCAGCTCTGACATCTGTTACTGCTGAAGAGTCCTTACAGGAAACCTGTGAAAGATATTTTTAAGTTTCCCTTAAGTATTTGTRTTCTGTATAAAGAGGGCTCCAAATCTCTTTTTATAAATTAATTTTTAAATGCTTTTTATCCACKTAAGATCTTTTGCCAAGTTGAATGTGATCTGGGAGAAGGTAGTGAGAAATTCACAGCACATTCATTATGAACACCAGCATTGAACTGATGAGGGAAGAAAGATAGATTGTAAGTTTCCTCTGTCCCAAGTTTTTAGTTTTTGTACTTCAAAGTAGTTCAAACTAAGAGTTTGCCAAAGCCTGAAAAAAGTGTTTTCTAGCTCTTATTCACTTCTCTTCTGGTAATATTATTTATTCTACAGGGTTCTCAAGTTTCATTACACAGACTAATAAATGGTAACCAAGTACTAGGTTTGTTCCTAGTAAGAATTGTAAAAAATAACAAGTCATCTAGCCACCRGTCACTAGATCGCAAAAGCATGCAAAAGCAACTATAATTATTTTTTCCTGCTTTGATCATTATTTTGTAACAAGTTATAAACAGGACGAAGTAACRTAGGCAGCTTAAAGCACCATTGGTTTAATTCTCTGCAAAGAAGGCTCTTTTGGGGGTTCTGCAGATAGAACAACTTTTTCATACATGCTCAAAGACAATCAGTAGTTTTCATAGCTCTTAGCAATTTGAAAAGATTATTATATTTGACAGATAGGGAGAAAAAAAAATCACCAAATAAAATGACTGCATTTACCTAGCACCCACAGACTGCTTCCAAGGGGTCCACAATCAATAACTAAGAAATTTAAGGCAATATTCAGTAAGCTAAATGTTGGGGGTGAGGGAGACAGGAATCCTGGAAAGGGGAAGACAGGGCAGAAGGCAGTTTCAAAATGCACTAACCTCAACCTTCTCAGTTTTGAGGATAAAACCTACAGAGGATTTATATGCTAGGGCTGATAGACAGCAGGCAGCTAAACACTTTCACCTGTATCAGCAGCTGGAAATGAAGGCTAGAATCACCAGTGTATGAGTCAGTGCCAAGCAGACTTCCATCTGAAACAGCCTCTGAGGGTCAGCTACACAGGAGGACTCTACTGCGCAGATGTCACGGGCAGGCAGGGATAACACTGGGTTAAGCAGCAAGCACAGTGAAAGTTTTCACGCATGCAGGTCCCAAAACTCCATGATATACACTATAGGTAACCTCTCAGAGAAAGTGAGGGACATTGGACTCAGGCTCGCTAGATAGCAGGGGATCAGTTCTACTTTGGTAACTTCTTATCATTTTACCAAACCTGATTATATTGGAAATACTCATAAGGTGAATAATCACTGAAGATGAAGGAGCAAAACTGTGGCACATATTGGCACAGGTTCTTGAAAAAAAGGGGGGGGAGACACATTATTTATACTCACCTGAGAAACAAATTAGCATATAYTATTCCAACTCTCTTGAAAACATACTATGTAATCAAAAATCATATGGGTAATCTCAGCCCCGATGGATGGATTTTCTTTTCTTTTCTTTTTTTTTTTTTTAAAAAAACTTAAAACTTCCTGCACTACTACACTACTACCAATGAAGTTAGGGAGGGAAATTTGTTGCTGCGGTATCAGTCTGAGTACRTTGCACCTGCTCTATTTAGGTCTTTCATCTAAAGAACAAGGATTACACAAAAACTACTCTAGAAGCATATCCAGACCTAAGTAAGGCTTCTGCTCCAGAAGCGTCTATACCTCCACTCATGGTATGGATGGGGGACAGTTCATACCGTCCTGTACGTCCACTGCCACCCAGCTGCCTCACTCTGCGAGGCTCTGCCACCGGATGCTGGTCTAGGTTGCACTGACCAGTGCAAGACAAACACCCTTCAGAGTGCTACCTCACACTGACTAGCATATTTTCCTTCCTAGTTTCCTGCATATCTAATGTCAGTCAGAATTTATCATGGGGGTTAGTGCTCTGTTCCAAGTAGATGCCCATAATTTGCTAAATGTGTTCAGATGATTCTTCCAAGACTGACAGTGATTTGTAGCTTGTCATAAAAGTACCAGGTGACTTGAAAACAAGGAAAAAGATGATATCCCTGCACTGAAAAGCTTAAGCCTGCAATGAAGTCTGCAGACAGGCCCTTTGCACTGGTTGTGGAGTTCATTAGCAGAGCTAAGCTTCAAATTAGAGAATGAAATACTAATTTGCAAAATATAAGAATGAAAGAGGTACAACAATTTTGTTTTGTTGCCCTCAATAATAATGCTGAATGAAAGAAAGAGCGTCACTGAAATCTGTTTCAAAACTTGGAGAGAAACCAGGTTTTTTGGACTTCCAGAAAACTTCTTTTCTAAAAAGAATTCTGAAAAAATTAAAGCTATGTGGTAAAGTACTTAGATGAAGGACATCAAGTGTTTTACAGTATCAAAAAAAATTAAATAAATAAAAGCCACTTCTGCAGAGACCTGCACATCCTTCTAAAAATACCTGCAATATGGAATTATACCTGAAAGAAGGCTGCAATCAAGGCAAAATCTGAGCAAAACAGATACTTTCTGAAGATTTATTTCCCATAACAGTCATTGCTCAAATACGTTAAATCTCTGCTTTCTAATTAGTTCTTTGTTTCCATTTTCAGACTGTTGCTAGCCACATGCTGCTACTGCAGTATGACTTAAATCATTATGACCTACTTGCCTGAAACCAAACCACACTTTTTTTTTTTTTTTTTTTTTTCCTTCCCTCCAGAAATGGCAAGGTGTAAGTGACAGATAAGTGCTCCTGCTTCACACCTAAAACATGCACTTCAGAGCCATCCTATTCAGGATGGTCAAGCTAGTCTTTTACTATGCTTCTGTAGCTCGTTCAAGCAGGTCTTTTACTACACTTCTGTAGCAGAGATAGTTAATGCTTACACTCCTTCTATCCGTTACAGGATGAACCACCAGCTCTGTTTACCTCCTTTTCCTCGTACTTACATTTCATGAGTTAACTTCCAGTTTTCTAAACTTACTGAAGCTTTCCCTGCCAAGTCTGATTGTTTTTATTCTGTTGTTCCCCTTTTGCTCTGAAGGGTACTGAAAGTATTAAGGTTTCTAGTTCTACTTGTTTATTATCCACACTTCCTCTGTCAATAAAAATACATTGTACTAAGAGCTATTTTCATTCACCCTGGTCATCTTCTGACCTTCATCAAAACACCTGAATTTTCTCTATTTCCCTCTCACCAAAGATTAATTTTAAAATCCCTGTCCAAATGGCTTACCTCTGTACTTTCACTACTCACCCCTCATTGATTGTCACTTAAAGCCACCTGGACTTAGAGAAAGCTAGTACACAAAAATGCTCTTTCCTTTTTTTTCCTCCCCTAAAGGAACAGATTTCACACACCACCCTACCATATTTGAAGAATCCAAYAGCCTTCTAGAACTGCCATCCACCTCAGATGAGGGAAATCATAAGCACCTGTCCCTAACTGGCCCTTGGCACATGTGAGCACAGAAGATACAATGAGAATGCCCTTGAGCTCCTGGTCCCAGCCCACCTGCTTCCAGAGCCCTGTCGCTGTTGCCTAATTGCTCCCTTACGTTCTTTGTAGGGACCCCATAGGTCTGAGCAGAACGGGCTGATGGTCAGAGCAGTAGGGGAGTCTCAACAAACTATCGTTTAAGATCTCAGATTTGGACCCCTGGAAGCAAACACTTCTGCATCCAAGTCCTGTGAGCAGATGAGTTTCTCTACGGCCCTGAGGTATCACAGATCAGAGTTTCTTGCTTCCTCAGTGGCATACAGATCTCACCCTTACGATGAATGATCTCTTCCCTATTATCAAGTTAGTTCAGGCATATTTGATTTGGCAAGATTAGAACAATATTAAAGAATTATAGGTTATATGCAGATCAATACCATCTAATTTATAAACATGTGTTGCTGAAGTCACTTTAAGAAAGTAAACAAAAAAATCAACATAGTAAAGTGTTAGGTCTGCTGTAATGACGGCGATGAACACACAAAATTATTTATGGTGTAGAATAGTAGGAAAGCTGTTGAGGAAAGGCTTGCAAATTAGAGGTTATCTGTATGGAAATTTATGGTCTGGCCATCTCAGGTTCCTGAATATATTACCCATGTATTCACAAGAAATGCTATACGCATGCATAAGAAATCCTGGCTGACTCTGYAGCTGAGATAGTATGCCTGAGACATTCAGTCTCACAACTTATGTGTACTGGCTGCCCTGGAGCCCAGAGGCTCCTGACAGATAGACCCTTCCCCTCTCTGCTCTGTTCTCTCCTCCAAAATACATTTCTTCTACCTACAAAACTTTACTTGAACAGATTTTATCAATTTTTTTCCTACTCCCTTCCATCAGACAGAAGATACAGGTATATCTAAGATCTTTTTCTTTAGACTTTGACAGTGTAGGGAAGTAGGGAGCACTTCAGTATCACATAGTTTTCATTAATTTTATTTAGCCAGAGAAATCAAGGACCACAAGACAAAAGAATCTTTAAGAAAAGGTCGGAACATTCAATACCAAGACCCAGAGTTAAGGTGGTATACAATACCTTACCGGAACACCGAGTTCAACAAAACTACAGAGAAACAAAAAATAAAGATAAGGTGTATTTTCACGAAATATAATTCTCTTCATTATTCCAGTTACAACAGATGTCTACTGAAGAGCAGTCTTTCCTTCTGTAAATTACCAAGAGGAAAACAATGATCTGAAATAAATCTAAAAGTAAAAGAAAAGGTCTGTGAAAAGGATGACACAGAAAATCCTGCCATGTGTATTTTACATATTTTTTTCTCTAAACTATTTGATTCCAAACTTGGCTGAGATACAGGAAAAAAAGGGGGGGGGGAAGAAAATTTCCTATCAGAGTGAGAAAGTGCCTTTTAACAATCTCCTTAAAATGAAAGAAACAATAGTTAGCAGACATTATTGGCTGTGTAAGATCTCCTGAAAGTAGTCAAGGGAAGTCTCAAGCAATGCAAGAGAAAAGACTGTGATTAGTGTYGTGGAGAGCGTATAGCAGAAAAACAAAACCTTAAAATTCTTTTCATGTTTTTCTTCTGTTCTAGGATTTGATGCCACTGATTGTCCAGCTGAAATTCAAGTTAAAAGAAACTCCCAGTACAAAAGTTATCTTGGGAACTCTTTGGTTATATACTGCCCAGTTCATTACTGCAAGGAGAGGCCAGTCATGCAGTGGTGCAAGATAGAAGGGAATGAATGCGTGCTGCTGAAAGAAAGCAAAGTCGAATGGAAGACCAGTAAGAAGTTTATTCTGGAGTTCTTCTCAATTCATCATAATGATAGTGGAACTTACCGTTGTCGAGCAACAGTGGGCACCTTGTCCAGTGAGAGCCATGGAATAAGGGTTATTGTTGAAGGTGAGGCCCCTTTAATACGAATTTAAGGCCYCTTTTAAACATATGAATTCCATATACTGAAAAACTCGTGCATGCGAGAAGGTGGCCTCTCCAAACATGYTTTTTCCAGTGCCAGGGCACTAGTCTGCACCCAGTTGTGCTGGTACCCACCATCTTCTTCATGCTTCAGTTACTACCTTGCTTCCTTGGTACTGGGAAAAGGAAAGAAGAAATTAAATAAATAAAAGGAGGATCTGGAACAGAAAAGGAAAGCCACTACTACTGAACAGGTATTAGTGGATTTTCTGATAATAAAATTTATAAATTAGAACAAAGAAAGACTGCGGAAGGTCACTGTGTTTATATGCCATACAGACTAGACTGGACCCAAAGGGTCATGTATTAACAGCTGATAAGGCCACATAACAGTAAAGAGAAGAAAGCAATTCAAGCCTCATTTGAGAATGATCTCTTCTGCTACAAACAGAAAGAAAGTATAATTTYGTACACCAACAGCAAGAAATCTCCCAATAATCTTAAATGACCTTAAGGAGTTAAAGGCAAGTAAGGCCCTCGTGTTAACTTAGGCAGTTGAGAGGCCAAGTCTGTATTATGGCAAGCCATGTCTGCCCTCCACAGTGTTGCTCTGCAGCTAGGAAGTGATCTGAGCGGTCATAGTGTCCATGGGACTCTTAGCAGCGCAGTTACAAGGTTGTTCTGCTGCCAGTTCTTCCCCAGCAAGCTAATGGGCTCAAAAACCCTGTTCATTGGCACAGGAAATGTTGCAGCAGAGGGAGCAACATCAAAACATAAGGCTRTAACATGCTAGCAGACAGAATACATGCCCAAATCATATGATGCAAGCTTTTTGGCGTGAGAAGAATGGCACAGATCCCTGAACAGTATAATCACAAATACCGTACGATGAAAAAGTGGTGGGATGCATCTCCTTCTGACAGTTATGTGTTCTGCTTATCAGTTTATCTGAATGCCAAAGAGATTTCAAATACAGAATTACTCTGCTAGCAGTGGGAGAGCAACACTTCATTTCCGCTGCCTCTCTCCTCAAAACTACCCTTTGCTTTTTGCATTTTGTTCCGTCCTCCATTCCCCGATCAAAGCAGAGACTTGTGAAGACTTCAGTATGTGGTATGGAAACTACAAATGTGGTGCAGAATGTCAGGCTGCCATTTAATTTCCCTGTCTTGTTTTTATCTTTCAGAAAAGCCTGCAAACATTATGAMAGGTTCAACAGAAAGTAAGTTGTGATTCTTATTTCCTCTTTAAGAGAAGGGAACTAATGAGTATTGATATGAATTTCTGGTTGAATTGTTTTGTGTATTCAAGACAAATCTAAATGCATTGCTAAACTGCTATTGCATATTTCCCACCTGAACAAAATACAGTCTCTCAGGGGGTCAGAGTTTTCAAGCCTACAACTCTCCAGCACCCAGCATAAAAGAGAAAAAGCCAATCAAATCACCTCCTGGCAGTATAAACCACCCTGCTGATTTTACATACACTCTTTAATATCCCAGTGATAAATACAGGTTATACTTACAAAGCGTTAGGCTTTTGCTCATGATTATTGTTCACAATGCAACCATTGTGGACAACTACRCAAGCCCATRTAGCACTCATCCGCTAGATCTGTTCTGTGAGTAACGTCCATGCTTTGTGCACCACAAGACGGCAGATCTCTAAAGCATGCATCAAGAATTTATTCCTAAAAGAACCTTAGTAATAGAAATGAGGCTTATGACTGTCTTTGCCTTTCTTCCCATCTCTCAGTTTGTCCTCTATTTTCATTCCTATGTGCAGGATGCAAGGGCAGTTCCTGCCTTCTAATATGCTTCCCTTAGAAGCCTTGTTCGCTCTCTCTCTCCCTTTTTTTTTTTTTTTAACAAGGTTCTAATGTAATCCAAAACCAAGCTCAAGGTCCAATTCTTAAAAGGGTCTAACTTAAAAAGATTTTAAAGTTAGACTCTTAACATCATTTATCTGTCCAGTGCTGCCATATGCATATCTCATAATAGCACCCATTTCTATTTTCAACCATTATATTTTTTTCACAGTTGATACAAATCTGCCAGAAAGCATCTTTGTTTGCAGTGCAAAGACTAGGGAAAAAGAAGAGGAAGAAAGGTCATAATGGAAATACATAGCAGTTTGGAGCAGTGCTCTCATCCTGGYCCTTATTTGTTTCAGCTGGTCTTCTACCATGCGTCATTCACCAGTTACATTTTTCCATGAACTTTTCCTTCAGTATCTTAATACTCGGTAATCTACCCATGGAGATGGTAATCTCACAGCATGCTGATACTAGTTTAGAGAATGCTTTAGTTACATTAAGAAGCAAGTTGCATCAGAAAGACCGAATGCTCAAATCACTTGTCAAACGTTACTCTRTGCTAATGCATGTTAATACAATTTTAGATACCACTACTATCTCAGAAGATTCCCAAGAATCTGGAAATGACAAGATATTGCACATTATTTATGCTGCATTATCCTTGCGTCTATGTTGTCCACTCATCTTCATATGCATGTTTTGGTTTCTAAGGTGSTACCATGGTGAGCAGTTTTATCATACAGTCTCTTTCTACTGTGTTTGATTCCACTCCTATTTACATCTTAAAGTCACTCAAAGCACTATGAAAATGCTCTAATAATTACCTCATCTGATTGCTGAGATATTCTTATCAAGTGTGGCCATACTGACTTTTTAAGAATTTAATTTATCCCATATACTGTTCCTTCCAGAGAGACAGTGATAGAAGTAAACTAAAAACAAATCAAAAATTAATACTTCATCACAATTGGACATTTTTGTCCTATCTTGCAAATAATCATGTTACAAATAAGTAAGTAGGTGTGTTAGCCCTGTAAATGCAGTCAAACTCTATCCAGCTACTAATCTTTCYTGTTTCAGAGAACTCTTATACAGCTACTATCTTCTAAATTAAGAATGGAAGTTAGCGTTCCCCAAATCTTAACTTATGAGAAATGATTGCTCATTTGCCTATTATAATTCTATGTGTTTTCTATTTTAGGAAAATGAAATATTTTCATCTTCCAAAAAAAATCGCTTTTGCTAATGAGATGGCTTGAAGGTTTTCCATGCCTTTTTTCCCCTAACCAGTTCACTGAATATAGAGAAATTTGCCCAAAGTCAGTAGGAATTTTTCTGCTTTTATTCAGAGGGGCTCTGAGGACCACAGAAACTCATTCTACCAATACAGCTTTCTGTGCGTTTAACCTTTTGTTAGGATGGCTCTTCCCAAATCCAGACTGGGAACAGATTTCAGTTCTTTGAGGTGCACTCAATAAGGCAGGGACTGCTTTAGTAATTAATACTCCCTCTGCGTGTAGAAAGGCACCTTCTCAGTGCTGGTATATTGAAACGTCTTTTTGTTTTGTTTTGTTTTTGTCCCAGCAAAGCAAAAGAGAGCTCCGTTAACCACACAGAGACAAGAGAGCCCGGTATGTTTAAACACTGCTGTAATGCAAAACCTCATCATGTCCTGCATAACCGTGTACTGAGAACACATCTCTGCATARTATAAAACTTGGAGTAGAACCAGAGACAAAAGCAGTGACCTGCTTGGTGCCTGGAGAGCAGGGCTTCCCTGCTGGGAGATATCCTCATGGCTGACCTGAGGGAAGAAACTCAGGGCTTTTGCCACAAATGGTCCTTTAGGTGCCTAAACTCCTATTGAAATGMGATAATTTGTAAGTGCCATTTCAACATGAGTTCAAGCACCTAAAGTGCCTCTGTGGATCTGATTCCAGCTGGCTGCATAAGACAGAAAATGCTCCGCAGACTGAGGCAACTGATTGGAAAGAAAGGCTTTCGTATGTGGCTGCCCTGAATTCACGTGGTTCTGGCAAGCAGTCCCAGGAAAGGAAACAGGCCGAAGGCAGAACGCAAAAGATGGGGCCGGAGCTGATCGCTAAGGGTCACGAGGGAAGCGCTGGGGCAACCACAGGGCACCAGACAGACTGCAGAGCTACCCAGGGGCAAGTCAGAGAAAAGCAAATTAAAAGAGGTATATTTTATGTGGCCAGAAAATGGATGTCGGAAGAATATTCCCCTAGGGAGAGATGAATTTATAGAGGAATTTGAAGATTTTGGAGAAGGAGATTTATTTGGAGAATAGTAAGACAAAAAGGAGACAAACCATAAGATCAGGAAAAGAAAGAAAAGGGACAGTCAGGAAAAGGTAGTTTGGGGTTTGGAGATGAAGATAAGAAAGACTTAATAAGCTTGGAAGGGAAAGCCTGAAAGAGTGGCATAAAAGAGCTTTTCAAGATGATAAACCAGTTTTGTCTTAAGTGAAATCAAGCAAGAAAGAAAAGAAATGGCTGAGTTTGGGAAAGGAAATGGAGAAAGGCCAGAAAGGCAAGAACGACTTCTAACTTTATTTCAAAGATCAGTAGAAAGCCCAGGGATGAGCTATTTCACCTGTGCTCAAAAGCATGCCTCTAGTTATTGAGGCAGTTTTAAAGGGAGCAAGCAATTTAAATTCTTACACATCCCTTCTTTAGCAGGAGCATGAGTGACACCCCAGTGTGCCCAGCGCTGTATTCTGTTTTCTGCAGGTCAGAGGTCCAGCAGCTGCTCCACACCACACTGCTGGGACAACGCAAGATTCAGACGAAAGCTCCTCACTTTACTACTGCTCCATGGTGAGCCTCTGGCAGCTCTCCGATGGCAGTGCAACTTATAACGATGTGCCTCACCGGGATGCTCACAGGACAGCACCTCCTAAGCCTCCTGCTACCCCTTCCATCCCAGCTGCACCTGAAAGCCCAGATGTCCTCGTTTACGCTGCACTAAATCATTCTGCTTCTGCAGAAAAATGCCAGAGAAAGCAGCCAATGGTAGAAAATGAACTTACTGAATATGCCTCCGTTAATGTAAAAAACAGACCTGCCCAGGACTTCTCCAGTCACCCACTTTGCACGCAGTCCCAGGTCTAGCTCCCCTCTGGGACATTGTTCCTTTGTCTCCCGTTACTTCTCTTCGTTATCCTTCCTGTGTTCAGGACTCTGCTTCCAGTCTGACCTGCGTTTGGCTGGGGTTTGAACACAGAGAAAGGGGAGGAGAAGGGGAGGGTTCTGCCGGGWTGCAAACATGTAAAATGAATCCATGAGGAAGGTGATACTGAGCTGCTTCACCTTCTCCTAAATAAATGCTAAGAATGTTTGTTGAAGAATTTTTCTTTGAGGTTTCCTGAATTTTGCTAAGGGAACCCTTCTAAGGWTTGTTTTACATTTCAGTTTACTCATCTCCTTGGGAAGTTCTCTAAATACCATATCATGAATGTCTTATCCTATTACTAATCATAAACAAGTGAATCCTTTTGTTTGTTTGTTTGTTTTTTGCAGGGGAAGGAGGGGGAGAGAGTTATTTTCCTCTAACAAAAATTTCACAAAAATAAAGTTTGAGATAATATAGAAATATAGTGCTCTGATTTGCTATTGGTGTGATGATTGATTAGCTAAGTCACTGCATTTTGCTTTTGTCTCTGATGAATGACAGAAATGACAAATGATGAGCAGTGACAGACCTCAGCTGAAATCAGAAATTTTTGTTCACAAGCACRTGCATGTAACTGTACCATCCTAAGTCTTCCTCCAAATACTGGCACAAAAATGTCATTATGCTTCACACTCAGGTTTGTGGGAGAGAAGATAAAAAGGAGGTAAGAACCAAAGTGCCATTTGAAGTTTGAAAAGAGCAATCACACTCTTCTTTTGCACCACGTACTCAGCTCCAACTTGGATACCATGCATCTGCCCCTGCAAAATAATGGTCTTAAAAAAAATTATTCCTAGCAATATTTACACCAAGAGGTTTACAGTAGCAAATAAAGAGTCTTTAATTTTGCTAAAAATTCAGACCACAGTTGAAAAGGACGGATGTACTGGATGTGCTGGATGTGCTGTTGTCAGGGTGCACACATCGCACTGGATGATTTGCACTTAAGTTAATGGAAGAAAGACTGGCTCCTTTGTGGTCATATTTTTAGTTCGTATTAATCCAGCTAACGCTACAGCTGTTAAAAGAAACCCACTCAGCCTGCTATTTTGATAATTCAGATAGTTTATTATTCTTATGGTACATCTGAGTTCTCCCTGCCTTTGACCTCAATCATACTATCTTCTGTGGCTGAAAAAAAAAAAAAAAAAGTGTGGTAACTGTTCCTGCACTAAGCTGTAAGTTCAGGCCATTAGTGGTTCATATGCTTTGGGTTTTTTGGAAATATATAAGCTATCAGTCTATTAACTCAGTGATAGTCTTTATTTTTATTTTTTTTTAAAGTAGAAAATTATCTCCTAGAAAAGTCTAATTGGCTGTGTTTGTTTCAGTAGACCAGGCCTTATACAGTYACAGACTAGAGAGACTCACAGACTTTTGGATCAAGTTATATATGATTAGGGCTCAGGAACAGAGCTTTAATTACATTTACTGTGCAGCTGATAAAGGTAAAACTATTTTCAGTGACTAGAAATAGCTTTTAGAAWATAAGGACGGACTGTTTCTCTGAAACAGCTTCTACCTCAGTGGCATTAAACTGAAAAACAAGGACAGCCATTCGATGAAGGGAGCCTGAGTGGACTTGAACATAAGCCTTGCAGAAGGGATAGAGTAAAAAAGCCTTCCTTCTGGAGAGCAAGCACAGGTGAAAAATACYGCTCTCGAAGATGCTTTGCAAAACTCTGCCCATGATACAATACATATCGGGAAGAGTCCGGGGTCCCTCAGAAGGGCAAGGAAGGGAGCTGGGGGCTTGTCTGAGTCCCCAGCCAGCACCCAGGCGCATACGACCGAGCACGTGCCGCTTTCCCTCTGCCGCCCCCGCGAGCCAGAAGCACTGGCAGGTCCCTTCAGAGCTGCCCCAGAACAGAGCGCTGGCACTGGAGACCTGCGACCGGGCTGAGCACGGGTGTAACAAGTACTGCGCCACCAAGAAACGCAACGGCTAGTAAAATCTTAAGCTGGGCTCGTCTGAGTGAGACCGAGAACTTCGGCTGAGTGAATTCCCCAGAGAGCCAAATTTGATCTGGAAGGGGAGATTTCTGCAGATAAACAGGAAGTACCTCACCCATCAAATGCACTAGCGTACGGAAGAAAAGCACAGGAGCCCGCAGTAGGCTCTTTTTTTGTTTTAAGCAAACAAATCAAAAGACTGCGCCTTTTGAAGCAAGGAAACAGAAGGAGCTCACTGAAGCCACCTGCCATTTAAGGCAAACATAACCCATTCAGCTAAGTACAGTGTCACTCAGTTTTCTCCATCTCGAAAGAAACGAAAGAAGTTGTTACTCCCGCCCATGCTGTAAAACCGGCCAGCGGACCGGGCGGACTGTGTAAGGTTTCGGCAAAGGAGCTGCCTATTCATCTCAAGCATCTGCTGCACCTCGCAATACCCAAAGGTGACATTTGAGATGGCACACCTAGCACCACCTGTGTTAAGGCTCAGTGGACGGCCTGCAGATTTTACAGGGCAACAACCTATCAAATGGGCAGGACACCAGTAGGACCAGTGCAGTCTCATGATTTGTCCTGCCTAYGGGCTCAGCACGTTACTGAAATGAGGAGGTACTAGGGTTGGGGTTAGGGTTATCCTTGCACACCATACAGCCACTGCAGTGCATTGAAGTAGACATTCAGGCTTGGGACTCAGTCTGTGGGGAACGTACAGCACTTGCGCAGCCCTCCTAAGACATAGCCCCAGGGCTTCCCACCTATTTTATATAATATTCCATTCTTGACTTTCTTTTGCTATTTTTGCAACAAATATGCTGTACAGGTATAGTCCCACTGGAAGCCAGAAGAACACCTACAAAGATGCGCTGCTCTCAGGTACACCCACAAAGCCACGTGGAAAGAAAACAGTGAAGTCCACGAAGCTGAAGGTCTGTCAAAGCCAGCAAAGCTCGCGACTGCCCTTCACTGCAATCCCGTGAGCTTTTCTGGCAAGGGAGGAACCCGTAACTGCGCTGCCYGGCTGCTCCCTCCTGAGCAACCCACACATCACATAAACCTCTTACAAGCTTGTATAGAATGRGTGGGGCCCTTTGAACAGAGAATAAAACATGCCAACCTTTCTAGTTTTTACTTTCCCCAAATTTTCCCCTAAAAAACCTTATCTCCTTATAAGGAATTTTGAAAAATATGTATACTAGAGTGAGGTTTATTAATTTGCCAGCTCTTGGGTTCAAAGGTTGGACAGACAGGATTGCATCTGGTGAACAATAAACTTTTCCACATTGCTAGATCAAGCAACAGTTTGCCAAGCCTTGCTTCTCCATCTACCTGTTTTGCAATACTTTCTCCCACATAGCTACCATATCCTGATCCCTATTATGTATCATAAGGAGYGTGGGCACCTACCACTGTTAACTGCATTACCTGCACAGTTTAGGCAGCAGACTCAACACAAGAAGCAAAAGGGGCAGCAGAGACAGTTGGAAACATAGGCTGCTTTGGGACTCAGCAGCCCCACACCCAGCATCCTGCTCCCTGCACCCCAGCCTTTCCCCGTGCTGCTGGGTAGGATCTTTCTGACCTCCAGGTGAGCGCTAATGCTCCCTGGGACTCCCTATATCCCACAGGTCCTAAGTGGGGAGCAGAGTAAGCAAGCCCGGAGCTGAGTCCTGCAACTAGGTCGCCCCACCGGACTGGGTGCACAGATAGGTTCAGGGAAGAGGCAAACTTCCGTACCTGGCCTGCTCCCCACCCCACTCCCCTCACCAGGTTCCTCATTCTGCAGTCTCCGCAGCTYGATTTCCCTACCTTATTCACTATCTACAAACACTAGGCCACAGAAATGGTAGCAAAAGACAGGAACCAACACACAGTAGGTGGCGAGGGATGAGACAGCGAGCAGATTTCAGAGGAAGTCGGAGGAAAGGAGAGGGAGGTCCAAAAAGGTGCACAGAAGAGGGTCCCCAGCAAGAACCACAGGAGTCTAGAGGACGGCAGAGTCAGCTGTGGAGCTTGCAGTGTAAGTGGCAGCTCGTGTCCCTCAGGCCAGAGACGGACTTGCAAGATGAAGAACTCTCTCAGTTTTGTGGGAGTTTAACTGACAACTACTATTTTCCATGAAAAAAAAAAATACCTCAGGGGCACACTCATGTGCAATTTCTGTTGCCTATTGAAATGGAAAATGCCTAGGAACCAAATAAGCCCCCTGCTACTCTCCACGCGGGTCAGTGGTATACATCATCCATGTGAATCAACCGCATGGATACACTTCAGTTTGACACAGGTGACCTTACCAAGCCCTCTACTTTCCTAACTACTGCATTTAAGCATTGAGCCTGAGCTCAAACCACAAATTGCTGTTCCTCTTTCTCCCTTTTCATGTGCACATACACTGCTCTGGAAATTCATGAAGGAAACATTACCGCCACAGTTACTGTAATATAACTACAGAAACAGGAGTTAATCAATATTGGAAACAGAGACTGTTAACAGCCGAAGCACGCAAGACAGAGGAGTTCATCTTTCAATGAACTTGTAGAATTATACATGTCTCATAGACATGTATTGAGAGGAGAAATACTTGATCACCTCAAGTTTGGAGCAAAGAATATGCTTGTCATGACACGTACTTAGGCTTAACTGAGAGCCTGCAATGATCAYTGTGAATCAGTTCAAGAATAATTCTTTGCTGCCTCAGGCAAGTGATGTGACAGCTAATTTTTTATCCAGCTGGTATTATTCAGAGGTAAACCAACAGGAATCCTCTTTTCAAATGAGATTTTCCTGATAAGCTAACACATATGTATTATTTTCTAGTTTTGGTCTGGCTGCACGCAATATTACTTTGATGCCACTTAAGATCAGTCCTGGGCTCTTCGCAGCAGCTTAGCCGCTGAGACAAAACCTTTCTTTGGACACTGAATTATTTGCTCAGGACCCACAGTACAGCTCCAAAAAGCAGAAAGATATTTGGAGGCAATCATACTCAAAAAGTATATTACTGGTATACGTAAAGGAACTTTATGATAATGTATGTGGTTAAAACCCACCAGTAACTAACAAACGCTCCAGGCCATCCCAGTAAGAAGCTCAGTGGTCTGGGAAACAGCACTTCCTAAACTCAACCACGCTGGCTAATGGGGATCTCTTTAACATTGTAATAACAGTCTATCTATTTCTTTCCATCTGAAATTGCGGTTAATACTATTTTCTGTGGACTACTTGTCCCTCAGTTGGGGTAGTATCTGTTAAAAGGCACTCCTACTGCATACACAGCATTTCTCTATGTAGGCAGATGCACATGTGTCCATTGACCCAGACTGYGACTTGTGACCACATTTTATCAAGTCTCAGCATTTTCACTTTCTGTTCACAAAGAGCCAGATTTTTATCTAATGCAAAAGGATTCAGCTTCATCAAAATCGATGGTACTTTCTCATTTTTCACCAGCTGAAAAGTCCCTCTAGATGTTTACATTTCACAGATAACTATTCTTCAAACGGAGCTCAGGAGAGTCCGTAAAGTCACTATCCAGAGATTTCTTCCTGCAGTTTAGAGGCTTAGCAGATGAAATTTCTGTTCGCTCATGTAGCCCCTAGCTTCTACTCCTCTCTGCCTCAGTAAAAGAGAAAGATAGGATTGTCGCCAGTATGCACGGAGCAACTTAGCTACTCTCTATCATTTCTGGATTATGGAAAGGAAGGTTAAGTAGGGAAGGCTTTTACTAATTAACTTTACTAATTAACATCTGTCCTTCCTTTTTTTTAGGATTTACCCAGAAATCTAATATCTAAACTCATATTATGGATTTAGCCTCATTTTTGTGCATTTTCAGAAGTTCTGTAGAGAGGCCCAGAGCCTTTGTGAAATGTCACTTCAATTTCATTTAATAAAAAATGAATTAAACGACTTATAGCTACCTTTGTTCGTGCATTAGTCATTGCTACAACTGGTAGGTTCAGTAGACCCTCCATTTTCTCAAGAAAGCCAAATTTAAAACTACAGTGGTGTATTTTAACTACAGTGGCAGCCTCTGTCATAACAGAAAAGTGAGGAGTAAAAATTACCTTACGCAATTTGTGGTTATAGTATCACTATCACCTCCCCAGTTTGGGACCCCACAGATGCAGACAGAGGCCAGTTATCTTGCTCAGAGGCTGAAAAACCCGTGACCCATCAGCTTCCTCTTCTCTGCAGTCTGGGGACAGGCTTTACTAAAACAGTGGTCTCACATCATAAGCAAGCGAGGGAAGTGACAAACATGCTTTGATTTTAGACACCTACTTCTCATGAGGAAACACAGGTTGAGCAGAAACAGCTTTCAGTGCCCACGCAAGGCGTTCGTCTTCCAGTGTGGTTTCTCTTCTCTCCTTGGGAGCTTTAGAGCTCTACGCAAAAGATGAACCAGAAACAAGCTAGAAGTGCTAAAGTAGTCCGGTTGACCTCAAATTATGGGAGAGGGTGCCTCACTGAAAACAGAAGTGTGCAGAATGAGAGCAGGCAGATCTCCCCTGGGATTTGGGGAGCCTCACGTGTCTTTCCAGCAGCCCTTTGATGATGTAGCCCTTGCTGAAGCACCAATTGCCACTGAGACGTGTGAGCTGAAAAATGCAGAGGGAGAGACTTTTTAACTGTGTGGCAGCTGAGGGCAGAAAGCTTCATTTTCTCCTCATCTGAAGAGTTTTGCAGCATCTTTCTTGTGATAAGAGGATAGCTGGTATCAGAACTGGCAGTGCACCGTCTTTCACAAGCACAGAAGGCTTGGGGAACTTTTTTTTTCCCTAGTAAAAAAGAGAAGAAATGTAAGTCATCCCTGAAGTGGCCTTTGTAATACATTTCTCGGCATGTTTTGCMAAAATGCACCTATTTCATAATATGGGAAATGTGAATGGGTATATTAATGGCTTAGAAGTCAGACAACTTCTGGCTGTTGGTTGTGATAATGAAATGGAACTGCCTTCATGAAAGCCCTAGGTACACATACTTGGCTCTAGCGCTAAATACGATGCATCTGCTCTTGATAAAGTCACCTTAGGCTATGCTTAGGACCACAGAGGACCTCTCTTAGGACCACAGAAGATCTCTCACTGGCTGGGAAAAGAGGATTTTGGAGGAGACCTCTGGCCATCCCCCAGCTCAGCCTGCACTTTAACAAGGGTGAACTTTGAAGGTACCTTTAGTTGCTTAGGGCTTAGTGCTTTTCCAAGCTCCTCCTTTTCCACCTGTAAAGTGAATGAAATGACACTGCTTTTGCAGCGTGCACGGCAAGAGAAGGAAGGCTAGGAGGGACTACATGACCAAAGGCAGGGCCACAATACTGAAGYCATCTGCAACAGGCTTTTTCCTAACTTGTTTTTAAAGCCATTAGTGATGGAGAGTCCTCAGTCAGTCACGGTCATCTGTTCTGCCAACTTACTTATAATCATTTACTCATAGAGGCTTTTCCTCATGTTCAGCCTGAACAGTCCTCCACAAATTTAAAGCCATCATTTCCTATGTTATTTCAAGGGGACAGGAAAACATTTACTCCTATCCTCTGTGCAGGTTTACGTTTACATATTTGAAGATATCACATCTCATGCCAGACTAAGTTACCTCACGTCTTTCAGCTCATCCTCAGACCCATTGGTGGTCCATTGCTGCTGTCTCAATCTGGCTCACATCTTTCTTCAAGCATAATGCCTGAAAAACTGGACTTACTACTTCATATATCTCTGCTGAAATCCTTATTTCCCTGAATCAGCAAACACAAAAATTTGCCCTACAGGAGGAAAAACAACAACAACAAACAGTAGTGCTGGATAAAAGGTTGTAAATCCATAGATCTGGAAATAGCATTCTTGCTCCAGAAAGCAGACACATGCTATGCAGTGAGCTTTCACTGTTGCATTACAGTATCAATGCTAGGGTGATGGATCAAGAGAAGCATGGATTGTGAAAATACTTTATACAGGCATGGTGGCCTCTGTCCGGCCAAGGTCCAGGCACCCATTTTGGCCCAGCTTGGGGCCGTCAGTCCCTGTCATGCGATGCTGTAGCAGTGCCAGCTCCAGCCCAACCACGAGCCCCTCCGACCTCCAGTGTGCTCCTGAGCCACGGGCATCCCTTGTCACTGGCCCCTAGCTGTGCGCATGGGAAATCACCTGCCAGTCCATACCACTGCTGTTAACACACTCTGTGACTTTTCTGGAGGGGAAAGATAAAATAAATAACGCAGAGTGATCTCCTGTTTTTAAATTACTTCATTACCACCAAGGGTAAGGTGGAAAGTACCACACTTCTAACGCACATAAAATACTTGTAAAGTGAAAGTCTTTCATCTTCTACATGCGTGGAAATTTTGGACAAATTTCTCAAAATGCTCTGCCTCCTTGGGAAGTATTTTTACAGTGCAGTGACAGAACTCCTGATAATTGGAAATCAAATACAAAAGCAATACACTGCAGACTGAATCTGCATTATGAGTATGAAGCACCTAGCAAGCGTGCAGGGATGCTAACCTGTGTCCCCAAACACAGGCCAAATAAGTCCTTCCAGAAAAAAGGGAATACATCTGAAATCTCTCCAACACGCTGCAGGTGCACACACACAATAAGTCTGTTAGTTTCAGCAACTGAGAAAACAAGACCGACTGCGTGTTAAACACGCCCAGATGCCCGCATTTGCAAATCTCATTTCTGGTTGCAATAAATAGTTATGTCTGAGTACGCCACACCAATGCAACAGCTGTTCCAAAACAGCRAAGCTAAAGCCTTACAGAAAGAGCAGGTGCTACTGAGGGATGATAAGTCAGGCGTCAAGGACGGCTATGGGGGTGTGGGGGGGAGCTGCCTACACTAGGAAACTTATTCCGGTGTTTATCAGCGTTTTACCTGTCAGTCTGGAAGTACTTGGCAGCAATGCTGGAACCTCATTTGCAGTCAGGCTGCTCAGGTCTGGAAGGTGCTGCTCCTCCCAGCCTAGTAATACAAAACACCCCCAAAACTGTGCCAGCCTGCTAACTCCCTCCACTTCAGGGCCGGCTAAAACCCCGCCGGTAAAGCCCAGGCTTTACCGCAAACTCGCGCGGCGAGCGGCGGGGCCGGAGCCCGCCGGCCGCTAGATGGCAGCGAAAGGCAGCGCCGAGCACCGCGCGGGCTTCCCCCGCGGCGGCGACCCGGCAAGCCCCCTGCCAGCTTCCCCTTTTCTGCTGGCTTATTTTCTTCCTTTCTTCTTCTTCTTCTCCCCCCCCTCCTTTTTTTTTTCTTTTTCTTTTCTTCTTCTCCTTTGTTTTTTCCTGGCGATTTTAGGGGTTCTTCGGCTCGCCCGCCGTTCGCACGGTGCTGAAACAGGACGCGTCACTTCTTCGGAGATGCCGGCCGCCAGCAGCGCCGGCTCCTTTTCTGCAGTTCTTTGGATGACGTGCCCCCAGCCAACAGTGGGTTTCGTTGATTTAAGAACAAAACTTAGCCCATTTTCTTTGAATTATATCCTTAGCTGTTCACCCTTTTGCTGCTTCTCACGACGGGGTAAGTGTCCAGGAAGAAAATCCCACACAACTGTTGAAATTTCAGTGCTAAATTGATGGGATACTATTTTTATTTGATTTTTTTTTTGCCCAGAAGGGGTTTAATTTGCTTAACTGGAGAACACCAAGCACAGTAAGGACTGCTAAGTCCATTTTACCACATTTATTCCATTTCAAGTCTTTTCTCTAATCCTACACTTTTTAATGAATCTGGTGCCAGTGAAAGGCCTCGTCATCCAAAAAGCTGTAGTCTGAACAGAAACAGTGTCTTAAAAATATTAGCATCCTCTTATGTCTTTCTTGACCCTGAGGAATCCCCTGCAAGGACGGAAGTTGCCTTCATCCCATCTCTGCACTGTGCCTGGGCAAGGAGCTGACCGTGTTTCATTTCAGTGACTCCAGTCACCCCAGCCCCTGGCCCCCCTGTCAACAGGCTGCCTCACGTGCTCACTAGCGCTTGGCTCCCCCAAATTCATTGCTAAAATATTTACTTTTCTGTTTATTTTCTTTAAAAAGTATATTTTGGGAATGCAGACTACAGTCTTCTCCAGGGTGTTCTCTGCTCTCATCTAGCTTTATCCCTGACAAATGAAATACTTTAAAACACAGTGCTAGTCTTTCCTCAGAGTTTCTTCCTCTTAAAAAAAAAAAAAAAGGTAACTAAACAAAACAAAAAGTAAAACCTCATCTACTAAAACAGGATATAATCAAGCATCCCCAAACCGGACCTTGTCATCTTCTCCGAGTTGCACTCAGACTCTGGTGTGGCATCCACCCCACCCGTTGCAGATATGTGAAGTCATTGTGCCTGAGCCAGCCATTGTAAGGCTCCCTCAAGATATTTGTGGGACAAATATCTCACAATTTGTCCACCTTATTGTTAAGTGGGTATCAGATGACTCACACCGTATAAAAGGCTGATTCACTCCTTGATTATGAAGAAAGCTTTGCTCGTAGGCACTGCATGAATCCCACCCACAGAGCAGGGATCCCGTAACTTTGCTATGAACTTCACCAAGAAAACCCCCAATTCTTTTAGTCTAACATGGCACATCCATTCACCATTCTCTGCAGGCCTCCTTTCCAATGCTACTAACACACTTACACCTAGATAAATTTAGGCACATCTATGAATGGTATCTGCTCACCTGACATCAAGTTGCAAGTACAACAACAGATAATCACTAAGCAGGAAGCAAAGTAACAGTCTTAGCCTTTTGGACAGAAAGGAGTGAAAGAAACTGCACTGCAGAGTCCTTCCTAGGAGCTCAAAGACAGCAGCAAGCGTGACATGGGATCCTGGTGGGAGACCTGGGGTGCACCTCTACCTAATGCAGAAGAACCGAGTTGGCTTTTCCCCCCTAACATGAAGGTGGCAGCAGAGGGAAGTCTAGGATTTGTATGGGTAAAATACGTCAATCCAGCCCTTAGATTTCAGTTTCTCTGATCCCTGTAGCATCTGAAGTGGGATTACAAAGTTCTGGGGAAACATGGCAAAGCACAATGGCTTCGATGTAATGGTTTTCACATCAGATAAAGYGAGTTCAGAAGTCAGTGGCGGAGGGAGGCTGACTCCCAGCTTTGTCTTCTGTTGCACAAAAAGATAGTTTGGTTAAAGCCTGCCCTTGCCATGTTCTGGGGTAAACACTTTCAGAGAAGGACTCTAGGTAGGAGAACCAGAAGAAATAAAACTATTAATAACAGAAAAAGTATTTTTATAGCTTGGGTTTTGTCTGAACGCAGAGCATGCCAAGGTAGCTGGAGCGAGTGGCAGCAGACATCCCACATAAGCTGTTTCAACTGCAGTTAACATCCTTCCATCATGAAAAATGATAGCTTTTTATAATATGTGGAGGAAGGGGAGTTAAATTCCTTGGCCTGATTTGCAGCTACAGCAGGCCTGTTAAAATCCCTGGAAGATTTATGTTAGAAACACTCATTAAGCATCAATATAGAGAGTACAGTAAAACCAAGGGGTAAACCCTAAACTACTACTACTCGCCTTCTTCCTTAGCCAAAGACAGAGCTATTGGAAGAAATGTCACAGAGTGATAGCCACACAGTCAGAGCAGTCACTTAGCATAACTCCTCCTTTACGAGTTACCAAAATGGAGGTAGGGAAAAAAAAAAAAAAAAAAAAAAAAAAAAAGGAAAAGACATTTCTCGAGTTCCCCCAAGCTGACCAGTGCAAGACCAGGAACGAGAAGCTGAGCCTTTGGACTCACAGCGTGCTCTTGGGGTCAGCTGCAGCGCTGGGGAGGACTGTGATCTGAAGGTTTCCTCCCTGTAATCTACTACTCTGATCCTTGTAAAATGCCTTACCCAATGGGCTGTCCCAGCAAGACACACAAAGTACACCCTTCCAAATCCAGAAAATACAGTTATGACATTTAACTATCACTTATCTCTGAAGAACAGAAAAATAAATGTGCTCTGAAACAGGCCCTCAGAGAACTGCAATTTGCCCAACTGTCAGCAGAGGAACACTATTAATCCAAATCTCAAAGATTTAACAAGATCTGAAGATAATCCCTCTAGCATTCTCACGGTTGTTTATTCTTTTTCCCCTCCATAAATAAATATCCTTTTACTAGCTACTATTTCCAGACTACAGGCTATATTATCAGCATAGGTGGCCTTGATTAACAGTTGTATGGGATTATGGGGTTAGATCATCCTTGGGTTATTTTTTTCTTTTTTTTCTCATTTCCTTCCTTCCTTTTTAATATTCTGGGGTACTGGACACATTCTTCAGTATGTTATCTGAATACAGTATACTTGGTTTAAAAACTGCATGTTATCACAAGCACTGTTTTGAGAAAGCCTCTGTTCTTGAAGTAGACAGAATACAAATTCCTACTGGTATTCTTACTACCACATCAACACCACTATGATAGTAACACTTGTATTATAGGGACTACTTGATGTCTTGGAGCAAACTGCACATACTGAGAGGATATTGTGAATGTTACCTAGTTTTCTTTTCCACAAAGCTTAGTTATTAGTGCAGACAAATGATATGTCTGCATCCCTGGAGAAAAATGACTGGAGCCAGTCAGAAGACTTCATCTAGAGATGAGTTCTGCAATCAGCCAAGCTAAATATACTAGTCCCACATCTGCACATGCAAATTTGGGCACCACTAGCTGAGGCCTGCTGCCTATCAGAAAGCGAAAGAAGCAACATTTTGTGAGGCTGCCTTGCAATCAAGCTGTCCCTCTGCGACTAACGACAGGTAGAGGGGCAGGAAACTCAAGACCTCTCACGAGATTATCTGATGCAGCACACAGCCCTGATGCAGTTGGATTCTTGCAACCTTCTTCCTGGGCCACAAAACCTACAGACACAACCCAAGTTGTGTAATATTGGGGCAGAGTGTCACAGCAGAGCACGTCGGTCGTGGGAACACCATACCCTCTGGCAGATCTTCCAAGAAAAGCAGATCTGAATTAGGCAGTTTGGGTTTTCCTTCTATAAATAGTGACTGAGCTGTGGCTGTCTCCAGAGAGGAAAGACTAGGGTAAGAAGAAATAAACATTAGGATAAGAAGGAATAAATATCATTAGTTTCTTCTGAGACTGTCCAGAAACTGTAAACGTTTTTGCAATAATGAGCAGGCACAAGACAGCCTTTCACGTGCTAAATAGAGGTTTTAGCTTATGTCCTTTCCACAAGACATTTTTCTCCACCCACCTCACCTCTGTTTTCTCTGAATTTTCTGCAAACACATTTTTGTTCCCAACCGGAAGGCTATATGTGTAGCTGATGAAGGACTGTATTCGGGGCGTGACACACACAAAGCAATACTCTATAATTTTCACAGACGTGTGGGGCCTGTGTCGCCTCCGTGTCATTGCTTCACTGCTTCTAAACCACAGGCTTAGTCTTTGTCAACAGCCCCAGACAGAGGCTGGGGGCGCAGGAAGAGGCAGCTGGCCCTGTCCCTGCYGCAGAAATATTCCTGAGTAGCACCAATAGGGCCACAGCTGACAGTATAATTAAAAGACAATTAGATTTACGATCAGATTTWAAAAAATACTTTCTTTGCACTGTTAAAACAGCTCATCTTTTATTGCCYGTTTTGCATGCACAGCCCCATGAGCTGCCGTGAGGGGCTAGGGTGCCTCTCCYGCGACGCAGCCTGGCTGCAGGGTCGAGGAGGAGCATGGCCAAACTGGCACTGCTGGGGAGGACACCTGGCAGCTGAGGGGCCACAGCCAGGGTATGAGCCCTGCTTTGCACCTGGTATTAAATAACTTGGGTTTGGTGGGACAGTGTGCCAAGCTGAGTCCAACCACCCTGGAAAAAAAAAAAAAAAAAAAAAAAAAAAAAAAAAAAAAAAAAAAAAAAAAAAAAAAAAGCTTAAAAAATTGCCAGGAAAGTTGCATGAAAACTGCATTTTTGTCTAAATGAGCATGAGAGCAATTTAGCAGCTCTGTCAAGAAAGCTCTGCACACTCAAATACCAGAGAAGGCAGCGTATTTACACTGATGCTCAAGTCAGGGTTATGTACCCATAACATTTAATGCACTAGTCATAAAYACCACCTTGTTTTTTTTTCCACAGGAAAGTTTTCCAGAGTCTGTCTTGTTTTAAATTCCCMTAAGAAGTTGATTGAAATGCTCAGAAAAGAATGTTTTCTGGTGAAAATTTTCTATTTGTTAAATAGATTGTTTTTATGACTAACGATGTCTAAAACTAGAGTATTTCTGGAAGATCATAACATTTCGTTTTGAGGCTATCTGAATAGATGTTACAGTATTTCATTAGAAAATGCTATTTTAATTTCTGTGCAGCATCAGATGCTGTTTTGGAAGTGATGGTCTTGCTTAAGAAACAAAGGAGAACTTCAGAGAAAGGATAGAGCAAACAGGGCTGTTTGGCGAACAGGAAATCTGCTTTCTGCCTTTTCTCTTTGCATCATGGCAAAAAYGATGGTTTGCTCCAGGATAGTTCACGCTTCTTCTTAAAGAAAGAGAAGACAAAGGTAGGAAGCCCTTTCCGTCCTGACTGCACATCACTCATTTCCTGAGCCCTAAGCCTGCCCGCCTGGGTCATGCTGTGATGGGCTCTGCACATCCCTGCTGTCTCCTTCCTTCAGAGGGAGGAGGAGGAGAAGCAGGMAGATTCACACCACTGAAGTGCTCAAGTAGAGCCATGAAGAGAGCATGAACTTTGCGAAAAGCATTGAAAAAGCACATATCGAACAACCAAAATTTATGAGCACTGCCTACYCTATTTGCTGAATGGGGGGGGGTCCCATGGGGAAAAATGTGGACTGAGACTATGCTCATGTATACACCCAGTGAYGCCAAAGTAAGGTCACATATGTAAGCTTTTACTTCCATCATTTCCTAACTCCCTAGTCACATAATGATAAAATGACATTTTTCCTATTATTCATCCTGTTATCTGGGTGACCTATATCTTCTAGGATCTCCCTTCCGCTCCTTCCAAAAGCAGATATTGCAGTCTCTGGTGATGCCTCATCCTCTTCTTCATTTGTTGCAATTAGCTTCAAATACTTAACTCATGYGAGGAGTTCCCATACCCTTTTCCTGAGCATTACTTACCATTCATTTATCAGTGTGATCCTTGTTGCCCATTCCTGTTAGTCTCTCCAATACAGTAACCCAAATCACTGTTAATCTGTTTAGGACAATCCCTGTCTTTACAGGACAAACACTGCCTTTAAAGTTGCGCTGCATGAACTACTTCAGGCCAGGACTTTGAGGGCRGTGGGCTTTCCCTTTGGTTCCCCAAACTCTTTTGAGCCTCACTGCGTATTTTGCGGTGCTCACTGCATGTTTTGTGGCGCCACCAGATAAATTCTGGTCTATGCAAGTCCAGGAACTTAAATAAGCAACAGCCAAACATAAAGGCAGTTCTTTACTATTTAGCACTCCAGTTTGGACATTCTGAACATGGCTTTGAGAAGGTCCAAGGGGGTTATATAAGTTACAGAACTTAAGTAAGTCCTTTAAAGTTTATCTGAACATCATATGATAGATATTTTAATAACCTAAATGTCTCAGATGAAGATATTTCTAGCTAACAGGCAAGAAAATACTTTTCCTTGGTATAAAGTTAAAGCAAGAAGCAAGTAATAGGTCTTGTGCCTTCACATTCAAGCACTGAAAGATCTTTTGATCCAACAGCGTAGGTGCACACACACATTTTTTCCCCCACAGTTTTCAATTTAGATTCTTAAAGATTTCCACATTGCCTGCCAAAAGATTGTATAACTGCTTTAACACTTTTATGCCGTTTGGGATCCATATTTGAAGTGGGTGTTTGAATTTAGATTCATTTTAAGCGGAAGTCAAGACTGCATAAGAATCTCATAAGTTAAAATGAGTTATCTTTCCCTGCATTTTTCCTTGATGCATTAGATCATTTGCCAACTTTGATTTTCAGCAATACGACAATAATACAGTAAATAAACTCCATGCAAATACTTGTGCAGAAGTATCAAATGGAGAGGAAACAGAATCAAAAATTGTCTCAACCTAGTTGAGCTTCAAGGTACATTTGAAATTCAGCCTGTAGATGGAAGAGCTTCTACTGTGTTTGCTGCAAGTAGATCTAAGTTGTGCATTATTTGTTTGCTTTGACAGATTTCCCATTTAAGACAGATCTCCAGTAGGTTCCAGCAAGGATTTTAGCTTAGAGTGAAAGATTTCTAGAATTACTTTATCTTTGACAAATCAATGAACATAATCTCAATCCGTTTGGTACCTTTGAAATCCAGCCTAAAACATAATGCACACCTCTTCAGCAATACTACAGTGCTACACCAGCTAATGCCTGCCACCTGTCTTTGCATGAGCTGAACAATCGACACAAGTAATGCTAGATAATGAAATGCAATATAAACAGCTGTTTTGCATGCTAGTAATTAATAAATTTACTACACATGATAAAAGCCAAATAAATAAAAATTTACGCCTGCCCAAAATTAAAAAACRCAGAAACTTCATAGAAAAAAAAAAGTAGTTTGATGTCATACAGCCACAAGCTCTACACAAAATGAATTTTTAGGAAGGCTAGAGTATGAATCCTAAGACATTAATTGACACTATAGGCACAGTACAAGCTCCCAAACCCGTGCGAGCTACGGATGCCTCCACTGCTCGGCTTATGGGATAAGGCAGCATGTTTCRGCAAAAGAAACAGCTGCTGAGAAAAAGGTTGCCTTTCTCTATGCCATGGTTGATTGGGAGGACTCTGTGACAAATCYGCAGTTAATGGAGAGATTCAAGCAATCTCTTGCTAGCCTGCTGCAGGTCAAAGATACTGGGATTTACATGGTCAGTGGCAGATCTCTCTCTCCAATCGATGTTCTGCTTTGCTAGCTCTCAGGCAGAGAGGGTATGAGGTGCTCCAAACATGGGCCAAGCCCCCAATCTACTGATCACTATTCCCTGRGAAACTGAATGGTGGTGGCTATCCAGCTATATAAAAACGAAGTAAGTTTACATTTTGCCTAAATAAATATTTGATGACAATGCACAGACAGTAATAGTAAAACAGCTACGAGTTTCAGAGACATAAGTACCTCCTTGTAGCTTCAGTAAATTTGGAAAACCCTGGTATTCATGGATCTGCCTCCTCCTTGAGCTCTCTATCAATGTCAGATCTTTCTCACGTTTCCTGTAATTCATCAACTTTTGACGCTCTTTCCCAGAATTTCAGCTTGATGATATCAGCCTGATATTTATGGAGGCTGTCATTTTTACCAAGGGAGAAAAGAGAGTTGCCTCCCAGAAAATATTTTGGTGAACAGGAGCACAAAACCTAAGGACTGACAATATCATCAAGTATTGCAAAATAAGTACCTTCTGTGGACTTGCAGGGCAGGATTCAATCTCCACAACGTGACCTTGAATAAGATGATAAAAATGTTTCATGTAAATGTATAAAAAGTTCCATATTTTCATATTGGCATATAAAGGAGAACGGCATGCTTAGCTCAAGGCTAGCTTTCATGAAAGACATGGCAGGACAGTGCCATCAAAGTGAATGATCCTTTAGCTTTGGTTGGCAGCTGAGGGTTGCCATGACATATTCACAATGTATGTATTCTTAACCTTTGCTGTTTTGTCTTTCTCCCTCTTTGTGGGCACTAATGACATGCTGTCAAGTTTGCTCTTCAAAAGACTTCCTAAAAGTCCAAAAATCCCTCAGTCTGCCTCAGTGCAGGAGCTACATRTAAGAACAGAGAAGGGAACAATGCTCATCAGATTTATAACCACAGGAAAGAGGGGTTTGTCTCTGGTTTTTAATATACAGGCACTGTTTAGAGGCCTCCCAGAGTCCCATATTAATCACATAAGTTACAGGCTAAGCACTGCTCACTGCTTATCAAGGATTTCAGCATAGCTGCACTCACATAATCAAAAGAAGAGTGCACTGCTACATTAGATCTCTGAAAATATTTACTATATTTTTCTTAAAATTAACTGTTTTTCTAGGTTTCTCAGTGAATTTTGGTACAAGACTTTTCATTCTTATCTTGACAACCTTTGAATTGCTCCCTGTTGAAAACCTACTAAACGCACGCGTATCAGCAAAACGCATGCTGGAAAAAAAAACATGTGAAGTTACAGCTTATCGTATTAATTAGTGCTTCTCAGATCTGAAAGCAGAATATTTTAAGATATTGGCAGTGGAAAGAATAAGAGGTGCCATGTTTTTCTCTTTGATGGAGAATGAGTCACTCAGATAAAAGTTGCCTGTGAAATATCAGGATGTACTCTCTGCAGAAGTTTCCTTTATAACTAGCTTTTAATCATATTTGCAGCAACTGATTCTGGAAAAATGGTACTCTCTCAGCCTTTTGGGTCTCTTTTCATTGAAAAGTATTTTGATTCACTTTATGGAGGTCCTTATCTAAAGGATGAGCTGATGGCTGCAGTTAACGCAGTGGATGACACCTATGTGCTGGAGTAACCACATCCCACAGCACGTTTGTCCATTGCTGAGAACACATGACTCTGAGGCTCCTCGTCTCTAGAGTCTTCACCTCAGAGCAAACCTTTCCATTCACAGCCACAGCAAGTAAGGGGTCTAGACTTACAGGTATCCTGCAGTACTGCCAAAATACATGCAGGCAACTGGGAGCCAAAATGTGCTGTTTTTTTTCCATCGCACTGGTTATAATCTTTAGTCATGGCAGGGTACAAAGGCGATAGCAAGTGAAGAGCCAAAAGAGCAAACAAAATGTGAGATGGAAAAAGATAAGCATGTGGGCAGTGAGCAAAGCTGAGATACAAGAACAACGGAGATAAAAGGTAGGCAGGAGGAGACAGATAAAACGTGTGACATTCTGCCTATGAAAATGTCCTACCGAAGTGACTTCACATGTTCCCATCCTACCTACACCCACAGCTTCCTGTGGCTCCCCTTCGTCTCCTAATAGTTTTCTGCAAGCTAAAACTCACAGTTCGGCTTTTTGTTCCTCCCTGGTGATTCAGACACATTCCCTGAACTCAAGCAGTGAAGGCCGCAAAATAAGAAAATAACTCAAAATAAGAAAACAACTCAGTGACCAACCGCCCACATGCACCACCTCTCATCCTCCCTTCCGCTGTGGCCTGCTTGTAGGAAAGAAGTGGTAGCCCACCACACTCCTTYGGAAAAAACAAAGAATGGGAATCAACCATTTACAAGCAGTTTTGCTATAATGGGAACAGAGCAGTCTGGCCCTCACCCTCCCCTTCCGAACTGGGTCATTATATCAACAGATTTGCTCACAGGGAGCAAGGCAAACTGTGGCTTGGTGGCTCTCACCTCTTCCTGTACAACAGCTTGGGAAGGGAAAAAAAAGATATGTTGTGAGGAAAGCAGTCTGAACTTTCTCAGGATATGGAGCTAAAAGGCTCAGGCTTGCTGGTAGCCAGCTCTCTTGAGGTTATGGAGCAAAAAAAAAAAAAAAGAAAAAAAAAAGAAACACCCCCAAAGATGATGTGAGATTCAGTGAGAGGTTTTAATTCCTGCTCCCATAGGACAAAACAATTCCTTTTTTCAAGCTGGGGTGGAAAAGCTAGTACTGTTTTTTCTTTCTGCTTTATACTGCTTCAAACCTATAATAACAGAAATAATACAAGAAAGAAGAGCCAGATCTCCACATTAATACTCAAAGATTTTTTCCAGCCTAAAGCTGGAACTTGTGTACACACCTGGATCATTTCTTATYTCCCTTTCTTATTAGRGGATTCATAGAATCATAGAATCAGTAAGGTCGGAAGGGACCTCTGGAGATCATCTAGTCCAACACCCCCCCACACACACCCCTCACTCAAGCAGGGTCACCTAGAGCATGTTAGACAGGGTTGCRTSCAGGCAGGCTTTGAATAGCGCCAGAGAGGGAGACTCCACAAGCTCTCTGGGCAGCCTGTGCCAGTGCTCTGTCACTCTCACRGKGAAGAAATTCCCCCTCATGGTCAGGTGGAACTTCCTGTGCTTCARTTTCTGCCCATTGCCTCTTGTCCTGCCACATGGGACAACTGAAAAGAGTTTGTCCCCATCCCCTTGACACCCGCCCTTCAGACTGGCAGTACTTTCTTTATTGCATCTTCTATATTCAAATCCTTCCCTATCCCAAGAATCAGTGCTCTGAGGATTTCCCTACTGGTGGTGAGGAAAGATGAAAGTTTATGAGGAGCAGCAAAATCAGAGTTTTTCCTCTTGGAAGACAAGACCCCCTCCCAGATGATCTGGACATACCATACACACAGATACATCCCCTCCCCCCCATGCAACTTGTGCTCTGGTAGCTGCTTCTCAGAGGTCTTCTGAGGTGGTCCTAGGTCCTGTAGATGTGCCTTTCCCTGGATCCAAGAATTTTATTCTAGAGCAGAAGTGAAATTCCTGATACAACTTTGGGTTTTTTTTGGTTGTTTTGTTTTGTTTTCTTTTCTTTTTTTCTTTTTTTTTTCAATTTTTCATATGTCTTTAAAAAGAGAGTGATTGGTTTAAGTTAGTATTTGGGAAGGAGGAGGAAAGTCCTCTTTTTTCTATGAAGCAACTACATCTGCTCCAGAAAAGAAGGCTTCTGCCTGGAAGCAAGGAAGTAGGAAAAGAATCCCAGCAAAGAGCCCAAAACCTGCAACCTCAGAAAAAGATGCTGAGGGGAACAGAGAACAGATGGGGAGCAGAAGTAATTAAGTTAATTAATAAATGTAAGATTACATGGGACCCTAGAAGGAACTTGGAATATCCCAGAATTTYTTCTGCAAGAATGAAAACTAAACACTTGCATTTCCATGTACTTCTATTGGGTCCTGTTACCTAGAACTAAAATCAGCTCGGCAGAGCAATGGAAGAACAATATATAATGTTCTCTGTGATGGACAGCTTTTTGAATGAGAAGTCCATGTGTTTGTCACTAGCTCAGCCACTTCTATCAAATTTCCCCACAACTCCTCAGTGTACTTGACTTGTTTCTCAAAAACTGTGGGTGTTGAGGGCAGRAAACTTGCTCAATCCTACCCCTCATTTTTTCAGTGAGCTAGAGATTTTAGTTCTCAGACAGAGTCTTTGAGGTGAGTTGCTTTGGTCCTTTTCTTTTTTCAGTGTAAAGGTCCACATTAGATATTAGGAGTTCTCCTGGGAACAGGCGAGTTTATCCATGACGCGCTATCTGAAGAAGTCCTGTGACAGGTTTCTGCAAGTGTGGCTTTTCCAACAACAACARGAATTGCAGTTGATTCCTGACTTGTGCCTTCCTTGCTCACCATCAGCAAAACTTTCCCAGCACACACGGAAGCAGCCCTGTGGGCTTCTGCTCATCACAAAGTCAAACTTTCTCCAGACTTAGGAGAACAAGGAAGGAAGAAAAAAGACCACAGAAAAGCCTAACCCCAAACTTTGAATCAGCTACTCACGAATGGCCAGCCTCGATATATACAGCAGTTTATTTTTAAATCAGCTTACCAGAAGGATGCTCTAAGAAAGATTTTATTGCATAGCTTTGACTGTTTTCTGCCCAGCAAATTCTGTCCTTCTCAGGGAGCTGAGGATGTGGCACACATCTCCTTTCCACGCTTGGTCTCTGTCCTTCTAAATTGCTTCTCCAGCCCTGATCCAGTTTGCAGAGGTGATGAGGGAGAAGCAATCTGGCACACACAATTTCCTAACCTGTGCATCAGCCTCCATGGCTGTGCCATTCCACCCACAGCTCCCAAAGCAAGCTTTCTCTTTTTATAGCAATAGGATTAATCAGTGCCCAGGAAAGAGGTGTCAGCACGTTACTCAGGAAGACTCAAATAATGTAGTAGCTCTGAGTTTTGATCTGCCTTTTCCCTTGACCACCCAAAAGAAGCTACTCTTCTGAAGAGTACTGAAGGTATTCTTACTGAASCTTTTAGTACTATAAATTGCCAAACCTCTGGGCTTATCAAACCTAACAGTGCTGCCTGATCACTCAATTTTTCAGCTTAGGTATCAGATAAAACAAAAGATGGAGTAAGTTTTGATTCTACTCAAAAGAGGTCTAAATTTATCCTCCTCTTTTTTTTTTTTTTTTTTTTTTTTTTTTTTGGTGGGGGGTGGGGAAGGGAAGGAAGGGCAGAGAGGTAAAGAATTAAACTTTTGACCCAAGCAGAGACCAGAAATGCTGACACCATTCCTTGTAATCACTTCTACTACTAGCAGTAGTTCCTCTTTTGTGGAGCAGTGCCTTATCTACAGTACCCCATGTCACACAAGGCAGGTTCAAGCTCTTTGCCCTCCCTGAGGGGATTTGCTCCAAAGCCATCAGGCTCTCAGTGTCCTGACTGCAAGGACACAGAGTAAAGTGGAGGCTGTTCTCAGCTTTTCCTTCCACACAATTCCGTGTATAAAGTAAGAGAATTGAGGTAACTCCATTTCCAAATAGTTACTGGTTTGGAAATGCCTCTGAGAAAGGAAATTCACAACAAATCCAACCCCTACCTAAGTCACTGCACAGCTTACTTGGGTTTCTTGCATGCCCTAAWCGTTGCTGCTTTTTACCCTCTACTACAATCTCTTCCTTTCAGCCAGGGAAGCAAATTAGAATCAGGAGATGTAGAAYTGTGCGATATTCAGGGCTGTTTACAAAATATCTATTCTATAACTTTTTCATAGTCATTTATAAATGTAAAATAAAAATTRTAGAACACTAACTTATAGACATACTAAACCTCAAAAACACTTCTCTCACAAAATATTTCTACTACTGAAGGTTTCCTTTCACCAGCTCAGCGGGAAAGGCAAGAAAGCAGTTGTTTAGATTTTTCCTATATTTGGAAGTGAAACTTCTGGCAGTGAATCCAGTAAAGTACTATTTTCTTGTTGACTTAATATTATTTATACTGTGACAAGATTAATATAAACTCCTCATTTTAAAAATAAACACATTAATACCTACTATCTGAGAGTACGTCAGCAGACAAGGGCAATGAGCAAACAYCATACAACATCTGAAGTGGGAATGCCAGTGCTCTGGGATGCAGTTGTACCAAGAGCCCCACTTCTGTCAAGTGCCTGTTCACAGGCATGTCTGCTTTGAGAAACAGTCCCCAAATACATACATTTTTAAAAAGCATATAAACACTTGCATGCTCTAAATCAAGCTTGAAATACTATCCCAGATGTTTCAACAGGAACAATTAGCAAAAGCACACCAACTCAATCGGGAACACATATAAGTAAYGACTGCTTGAAAGCTGTACCTGGTTAAATCCATTCTGTGATGATCCTATACACCTAGAGATTGTTAAAGTGGCTGTTCTTTACATTAGACAAGCAAACGAAGCAAGGGTATTAAATTAAGACTACTTTTACTGCCTTAAGAGTGGTGTAAATCCACTGAGCAGAAGATTTATAGTTTGCATTGCAGGTTTTGTAACATAATTTGGATCAGGATAATAGCAAATAAACTCATGCCTTATGTTTACCACTTTCCCTATGCCCTGAAATAATCAGACTTGCAAAAAGGTCACAAAAAACAGACCCAACATCTGTGCTGTTTTCAGGAATATCTCCTTTCCTACGTTAAAATACTGATTCTTCAGCTAATATGAAAAAGATTGAGGAAGAAAAACTTTGCAGCAGAAACCCTACTTTAAACACCGTGGGAAAATATCCCGAGGAGCACTTCTAACACCATGAACTAGAAAATTAGTGAAGTTAGCTGCTTGCACCGTTTTAGGTTCACACACTTGTTCATCTGTGATGGTTCTGTTTTTTCTGGTTTTAATATAACAATTCTTTTAAATGCTGTGGTTCCCACACTGCTTCCTAGGGCTAGTTTTACCCCCAGGTTCTTTACATAGCATGGATTAGCATGCAAAGCTGTGCCAGAAGAGAGAGAGAAAAAATATCTGTTCTGGTTGGCAGGGACACAGTTCCCATTCCTGGGGGGAACAGAGGGATTTTTCCACAGAGACGAGGACTTTCCACACAGTATTGCTCACATACCAAAAATAGAAGCATAACAAATGCTTTATATTGACTTCTAGGCACTGCATTTATCCCACAGCACAGAGTTTTCTCTCTCCCAAGTCCAGCGTCAGCTTGAAGTTTCTTATCCAACTTTGGTCTGCACAGTACTAAGAGAAATGTGTCTGAAGACTCAAGACTGTCCAGATCTCATGCGAACCACAACAGCTTAGGTCAGTGAAAGTCTCAAAAAATAAATTCTCTTCAGTCCTAATAAGCACTTTATAGTAAACAACATTGGGAGATTGCAGCAAAATGCTTAACCTCAGGTTTTAAACAAGGCCACGGTGACTAACTCCTGCAGCCCTGCATGGCAGGCRCCTCCCAGGACCTCACACCACCTCGGCCCCTTCCGACACAAAGGGGACAGATGCAGCCGAGACAGGCTCCTCCTCTGCGTTGCTCGCTCTTTATAGGCAGCCAACAAGATCTTACAYGCATTCAATGAACTTGCATCATTTCTCCTCCCCAACACTGAGATTTTAGCCCTTTCAGCAAAATTGCAATATCTGTGCAATAGGAGGCCTGCTGAGGAACACTTCTTGTTTTCTCCTGTGGCCAGCTCTCAAATATCCCGGGTCTGCTGGCAGCAAAGCCAAAGTGCTGCTCCTCAGCACCAGCAGAATGGGAATTGCTCTTTCCACTGATACATGTGGGTAAAGGATGGTTCATGGTTATTACTGTAAACTGCAATAAAGTTTAGCCCTTCTGGTGTCTAAATACAGTTAGAAGATGGGATTCTCAATTGCAATTTGGGAAGGGCTTCACAGGGGTGGGAGTGATGGGGAAGGAAGAGAAGGGCAGAGAGATGAGCTGCTCACTATAGATGAACTCCAGTCAGCAGCGCTCCTAGCTGGTCTATGATAACATGGCAACAAACTTCCTAAAAATCCTTACACTCAAATATGAATCTAGGATCCCAGTAAATACTATACAATTTAGTGCAGAAATATCCCTGAATGATTTGTCTGAGATCTTACCATCGCTCCAGATCACATAGGACAAATGCACATGCATTTAGGTCTGAACTTCAATTCCGTTTTTCCACATGGAYTGTAAAACATTTCATGTATCTCATCTCACCTGTCCCTGTATGTAGAGAAAAACGTGATGGTTCAAGGAAGCATCAGGAACACGCACTCAGTTCAAGGTCAAAGACTCGTAGATTTGTGCACTCATAGTCTTTGGAGACCAAAGGGGATTTTTCTGTTAGCTGTGGAATTAGGATGAGATTTATAAGGTATTGTTTATGGCGAAATCTTTCAAAAAAAAAAAAAAAAACAAAAAAACCCAAGTTCCCTCAACATTCACTTCCTTTCTTTTAAAGCTTGGTATGGGTGGAGTCATCTTTTTGCTGCCTTAGTGTCATGTTAAATTAAGCTTTCATCTGAATACAAAACAGGAATAATTTTACCTCCTACTAAGCCACAGCAAACTACTGCTACAGCCAGAAAGCTGTTGTTAAAGCATCACCACGGGGCAAGGCTGAGGAGAGCACTTCCCCTCAATACRGAGCAAACACCAAGGGGAGGGCACAGTGCTTGCCTAGAGATTGCTGGCAGGGCACCTGCAGCAGCCCTGTGCCGCAGCACCCCAGTGCTGCCCACYGTCCCAGCTGCAGCTGCTTGACATAAATCTATCTTAGCACAAGTGCAGTATGCTTCCCTTTTTTTCCATAATGAAACACAGGTCACATTACTCAATTGCACCTTTGCTTTTTTCATGTGTCTTGATCAGAGACTTGAGGAGCCAGGAGAAGGAGGAGAAGCCAGGGCGTCATGAGTCCCAGGCATCCCAGCCCTGCAAGGAGCTCCTGTTGCCAGCCAAAGGGTAGGCAGCTGCTTCTGGTTTTCCCCAGTCTGTCTGCTGGTGTGTGGGTTATTCACCTCTCCTAGAAGAACTGGTTTGGAAACAAGGACAAGGATCAGGGCTACTTTTACCACGGGGCTACTGAGAACCAGGGAGAAGACAATACCTTCTTGGTATTCTTGGTATTTTCCCTCTAGGTGGAGTGACTGCTGTGAATACTCTGGCATCAGAGAGGAAAGGGGACCAGCTAGATGGACAGAAATTAGCACTTTCTGGAAAAATCCTTAGCAAGGAACAAAAGAAAGACCAAGAAGTAAAAGATATATCCAAGACTGAGAGGAACAAAGGATCATAGGACAGGGAAGGACACATATCAGAGAAAGGACATAAACAGGAATAAAGGAGGTAAAATCAGGAACATTTTTTGACAATAAAATAAAAATAAAAATCCATCTATCAAATAAAAATCCATCAGACTCTCATAGTATGTTTACTAACTGAAACACATTAAGCACTTTYGTACTAGTTTCTTAACCTAGATGGATTGCATTAGGAGGAGCATTATCAGAAGGTCAAGGGAGGTGATCCTGCCCCTCTACTCGGCCCTGGTGAGGCCTCATCTAGAGTACTGCATCCAGTTCTGGGCTCCCCAGTACAAGAGAGACATGGAACTACTGGARTGAGTCCAGCATAGGGCTACAAAGATGATCAGGGAACTGGAGCATCTCTCTTATGAGGAAAGGCTGCGAGAGCTGGGACTCTTCAGCCTGTAGAAGAAAAGACTGACAGGAGATCTAATCAATGTCTACAAATACTTCAGGAGAGGGTGTCAACAGGACAGGCCAGACTTTTCAGCGGTGCCCATTGACAGGACAAGAGGCAGCGGGCACAAACTAAAATACAAGAATTTCTGTCTGAACATGAGGAAAAGCTTTTTCACTGTGAGAGTGACAGAGCACTGAAACAGGTTTCCCAGAGAGGTTGTGGAGTCTCCTTCTCCRGAGATAGTCAAAAACTGCCTGGATGCAACCCTCTCTAACATGCTGTAGGTGACCCTGCTTGAGTAGGGAGGTTGGACTAGATGATCTCCAGATTTCTCCTTTCCAATTTCAACTGTTCTGCGATTCTGTAATACCACTGGTGGAAAAGCCAGCTCGTATAATATATGCTTTATCTGACAAGAAGTGAAGTGCTTAAACCCCGTTTCAAATAAGCAGTGGGAAACCACCTAATTTCCTTCCTTTGTCAACTTCCTACACTGAGCTACATTGTCTTCCAGAAGGGATTTACTGAAGAGCAATTAGTAAGGAAATCCAACTTCTCATTTTTCTTAAAGGAAATGCAGATGAGTGATGCCAGGACTGGAATCCTGCTCTGCATTGCCCCATTCTGCCCATTCTGTCCATCTCTCTCACTGGCAGAGCATGTTGTGAACCACAGTGCTGAGCACCCACCATTTCCATTGCTTTCAAGCCATCCCTGCATACCGCAGGGCAAAAGGGTCCCAAGTTTACAGAGAATATATTGATTCTTTAGGCATAGGGAAGCTGCAAATTTTCATCTGTGCTTCAGCACAAGGACTACAGCAAGTTGGGGTGCTCACTGGAAAACTGGTAGCCCCTGTTGCAGTTTATATTTTCATACTAAGGTAAGGTAGACAGTCGTTCTGAGACCTTGCATTGTCAGATTTCTTGAAGACAACACATCAGAGTTGCTGACTGCCAGAAGACATGCTAGCCACCTATGCCCTAGTGCTGGTGAGCTTTCCAATATGCTACAMAAACTTGTAAAGTGAATTTCTTTTGGCACATAAAATGATCGCCACAGCGTTAGGAGGCTGACCCTACAGAAATGTAGCTGCACAAGGCTGTAGAGGTTTACAGCTAGATGCCATGAAATTAGGACCATGGAAATAGAAACTTCCTAATCTAGGAAAAAGGAGAGAGAGCATGTGATATCCATATGGAAAAAGTGAACATGGCTAAATACACATGACCTCAGAAATGCACAGTTTTGGTTCTTTTAACCTAGAAGCTCTTTAAGCCTCATTTGGGTGTTAAATACTGGCCATCGACACACAAGTTCTTGCCCAGTGCCGACTCTGTCACTATCTTCAACCCATCTTACGAAAAAAAAAAAAAACACGCAGGTAAACACCCTACATCCTCCTGGCTTCCAAAATTACTCTGCACTTCCTCCCCTGACAGCTYGTTCCACCACACTGGTGGCAACCACCGCTGCAGCGAGCAGGGAGCCAGCCGGGCGCGAGGTGGCCACGGAGCCGAGGGGCTAGGAGTGCGAGAAGACAGACCAGCGAGAAGGCACCTGTAGACTCCAGTAAGTCGATCCTTTAGCATAGGAAAATGCAAATAGCTTGCGCAGAAGCAGGAGGAAGGTTCTTGGATCAGTGAAGGAGGAGGATGGGATATAAGAAAAAACCTCCACGTGCATTTGCCCCTTTTCAGAGGCAGCTGGAGCAAYGGAATGGCAAAACAACGCAGAAGCGGCCGACGCAAGGAAAAATATCATCTTTTTTTTTTTTTTTTTTCTGTCACAAGTGATACTTTTTTAGGAACTCCCCATTTCCCACCCAATAATCCTGCTGGGGTTTTGACGACCATCGCTTCCCGCCAGCACASCGGTGCACAGAAAACATTATCTCCAGCATTGCCCTGACCTTCCTGCYCCGCCTGTCAGCCTAATTCCACATTGAGAGCAACAGCAGCCTTGAGCTTGCCAGGAAGAAAAGCACACAAAGAGAGGACACAGCTGTAGGAACTAAACAAATCGCTGTCAATTGTTTCGGCAGAGAAGCCAACATCTCAACAGTCTCYGAGGAGCGGGCCGGCCGCCAAAAAGCAACTCCTTATGCAGAGCCTCCGGCCGCGGTCCCCACGCATTAGCTTTGTCGCTCGGTGCTTGTTTTGCCCTGCTAAGGCAGTGCCGAACCCCGACCGTGTCCCTCCCAGCATGTCGGGCAAGCGAGAGGGCAACAGGACCTTCGCTTCTGGCCTGCACCYGACAGGACGCTCCTACCAACCATCAGCAGCAGGAGGATTTTTGTTTCCTCCAAAAATACGTAAGTGGGAGTTTATGCCGCACCCTCAAATTCTCTGAAGGTTACTTTACCTACTGGCAAAGACTCAGACAAGCAAGAAATTGCTGCCTTTCCCTAATACTGCGAAATATAGGCCATAACCCCACCGCTCCAAGTCCTTTAGGCAGATGGGAGCGTTGCCACGTCCTTTTAACCAGAAGCATGTTCTTATCATCCCATTTTTTAAGAAGGAAAGTGTAGGCCTATTTCTGGCAGATTGAAAAAAAAAATCACTGTAGTTTCACAATTCGCCAGGAAAGGTCATATGCCTTTAAGAATACAGCAGTCTGCTACTGCCTTTTCCGAGGGATTTAATCACACACTTACAGCTCAACCACGATGCGGCTCTCATCTTCGGTACCAACATGCTCAGACTCAGTGYGTTTGATTTACAAAGGCCCACACATGGCATGGGTGCCGCTTACAGGTGGAACCAATCATACGGCCTTACTTTCAAAGTTGCTTTATTTGGCGTCTTTTCAGCAAAGGCAAATACACAAGACAAGGCAGTCAATATGTCAGTAGAACATGTAACTTTAAATAAGGGATAATTAAGTAGCAAACATGAGACACGCCAAACTGCTAAAAATATATAAAATTATAATTTGATTGACCAAATTTGATGACCTTTTTCAAAACTGAAGTAAACTGCAGCTGCTTTGGTCAAATACRCTTTCTAAATTTATTTAAAAACTTACTTTATTGAAAAATATTTTTGGAAAAAGTCTAAAAAGAACAAAACAAAACAAGACAAAAAACTGTGAGGTCCCACTTTCTGTACAGAAAGGAAGTTTAAATCAAAACTACATTAAAAAGCACAACTTGGAATTAAACATTTTTGGGGACTTCAATTATTTTCAGCAGATTAAAAAAAAGGAACCGTTGGTGTTTTGGCTTGATCAACTGTTTTAAACTGAAAAAATGAAATTCTAAATATATTGTATCACACCTGCAAAATAGCCAGGTTGCTGATACAATAGTGGCAGCAAACATCACCCCTCTCGTGCTCTGAATAATACATGTGGACGTGCATTTGCACAATTTTTTTTGCCAGACTCTAAAGAGGCTGCCACACTAGAAGATAATATTCTTACTGTACTCCTTCTGAGTAAAAAAAAATCACTCTGAAATGATTAGTCATAAGTCTCCTATATGCCAAATCTTCACCATTGATGCTTAGATAGACAGTAGGTGTGTTCGATTAACATGTGCCATAATAAGCACAATCCAAAATGTTACACGCTTAATACAATACGGTATTACAGATGCACAAGAAAAGGGCTAATCAATCCCAACAGGCAGGTTGCCAACCCAATAGGATGACTAATATTAAGCCGGAGCAGAAGATGGAGACACATCTTGGATGTCAGCACTCACCAGTAGATCAAACATTCCCAGAGGACACCCCTCCATCCTCCCACCTGTCAGTAAAACGGGCCATGCAGTTGGTACTCCCAGAGGTAGGCTTACTTTTAGCAACGTCCGCACTGGCAAATGTGCACTGAGCCCTCACCAAGCCCCAGGAGGCGCAGGGCAAACGGAGGCTCTGACTTCTTGCAAGTTATGAGGAGCTGCAACGCAGCGCCTGGGAGCTACCTGCTCTCCCCAGTGCTGCGGAGCGGCATAGCCGATGGGACAGGCAGGACCGTCGTGCAAACTCAACCTTTGTCAAACTTGCCATTGACACCATGAAGTTCACAGCAGTGACACGATAGGTACATCTGTGTGCAACATCTCACGTGACAAAGTCAAACTAGGGAATAGTTGCTTTTGGCCCGCAGGGCAGTTTTCCTGCATTCAGAAGGAAATGACACGAAAGGATGGAGAAGGGGGAGACCGCTTTGGATAGCGCACATGACGACAACACGTGGGAACTACCCAGAAGCCTAGTCCCTGCAGTTTGACAGCTACGCAAGGAATGAGCTGGGGTATTAACAGAAAAAGAGAGAGAGAACCACTGTTAAATAGAAAGGAAATACAAGAAGGGGATGCCAGTACTTCCACATTCACTGGGTTGTGCTTTCCACTTCTCCTCATTTACATATTTAAGAACAGACAAGATTAGAAGAAAAGCCAAAAAAAATATATACATTTGAAACACTTCTTCCCTAACTGTGGCTACTACTGTTTCTAATCTGTCACCTGCCGGGAGCCCTACTACCCTTTCCCAGGGCTGCTGACAAATCTGGTACCATCAGAGTCCCATAGCAGCAGGTCACTCTAGGGAGAGCTAAGCAATACAGCCTGCCACCCTGACAAATGTCAGATCAGCTGTCTGGAAAAGCAGAGAAGCAGACAACATGAAGAAGGTGTTGGAGGCAGAGTTGCAGCAAGTGAAATTACAGATAGATGCGATAGCAAAAGAAAAGAAAATAAAAGAGAAAGGAAAGGAAAGGAAAGGAAAGGAAAGGAAAGGAAAGGAAAGGAAAGGAAAGGAAAGGAAAGGAAAGGAAAGGAAAGGAAAGGAAA
>NW_028186289.1:732747-795118 GCF_003343005.1 Rhea americana
AAGAAAAAAGAAAAGAAAAGAAAAAAGAAAAGAAAAGAAAAAAGAAAAAAGAAAAATCAACAAAAAATCTGTCTTTACTGTGAGATCTATTAGGTGCTGGAATAGCATCCCAAGAGAGCCTCCAAACCACAGTTTTCACAATTCAACTGGAAGAAGGCAAATATGTTTTACAGACTGGAAACACTAAAAATAGCCTGGCAGCAAAGGAGTTGACTAAATGCTCCCCCGGTCCTACTTTCTACAGTTAAGTGACTAGACCGGATAACAGTCACTGTGCTAATCTTTCGGCCATAAGTATAGCATCTAGATAAGGTAGTGCTCTGGTCCTGATGTAATTCCCTTTGATCGTTGTTACTTTCCAGCCATGCAAGTCACTGCTTTTAAGGTCAACTTCAGGCTGCTAGGCTGTAGTGATCTGGTAGATGAATGGGAATCCTCTAGAATCCTAGAAAACAAAGAAAAACAGGAAAGAGGATGAATTGTGGCCATTGTGTTACCTCCTCTGGTCTTGCTGAGCAGCACGGGTGCAGCTAGGAGCAATACGCCGCTGTGGGGAAAGCAGGGTGGAACCGCCTCAAAACTGCCCTTGGGRGAACAACCATGGGACTTCCCTGCTACACATGGAGTCTGCATTCCCCCACAACTCCCCAAAACAGACTTTGACCTGCATTTCCTGCTGGCTGGTTCTGTTCACTAGAGATGACACATTGTTCAATTCTCCCCTTTTCCTCTTAAAGAGAGAGAAAGCCCTCTAGGAGCTTATTTCTGAGAAAGTCTGAAAATAACAATTCTGAAAGTGTCATGCGCATGGCACTGTGAAATGGCATTTTCTCTTTGGTGACAAACCACCCAGCTAGCAGACATRCCATGCAACGGTGTTCACTTTGGTGGAGGGCAAGGCTTCGCTTTACAAACTATTGCACCTCAGGAGCAAGTTGGCAATCATACCCTTGGCCATAGTCGCCAAAAGATGTTACTGTCTGGTAACTTTACCTCTATCAATGCAGAGAGATGTGCATTGTTGAAAAAGGTATTAAAAAAAGATAAAAAAATATATAACACAAAGTACCAACTGACACGTAAATTCAAGTTTCTGATTGCAAGAGAAAAACCTACAGTTATTAYGGTACAACTGTGAAAAAATTCCTTTTTTCTTTCTTTTTTTTTTTTTTTTAGGAAACTAATGAAAACATAAAAGCAGAAAACATAATTGCATTGGAAGATTTAAATCAACGCTTTGTCCTTGGTGATCTAAATCACCAAGACTGCAGAATCAGTTCCAGCTTAAAGTAGACTATAAAAGGCAGCTTTGTCAAATCGCCAAAGAAAGATTATCTTTCCAGCCCAGAATTATGCTGGAGCTATGTTTATAGTGCGTAGAGACAATGCCCTGAAGAGGTACACTTAAAGAAAGGACTCCCAGCCTTTGCCTGGCCACGCGTCCGTCTCTCTCCGAGGACGAGCGGTGGCACGCTTCACTCGCGCAGGCAGCTCGTTACTCGGGGTTTAACTTTCTATTACTTTAAACAACAACCAGCCCTCCACAGCAAATTGCCGCAGAGGCACGTACATCCAAACAAAGTTTGCATGCCCTGCCGTGAAACTCGCAGTGGAAATGTAACACATCCGGTCTAGATGCCGCTCATGGCACGGCCAGCGGGCCCTCCCCGACCCCGGCCAGCTGCGCCACCCACCCAGCGCAGTGCGGGAATTTGCCTCCTGCTTCAAGAGGAGCGTGCTTTGAGATGCATTCGCTTGCATTCCCTGTACATTTAAAAAAGTACTTTGAAAGCAACTGGTCGATTGTAACGGCCCTTTCTGACAGTACAAAAATGGCAGCTGAATATAAAGCCTCACTGAGTAAACGGTGGAGCAAAGATAAGAAGACATTCCCAAACAAGAGGCATGGAGTACAGTGAGACAAATTTTCAGGATTAGTATTAATCTATCTGCACGTAAGAGGAATGACTTACTGAAAAAAAGGAAATAAAGCATTCACCCCTTCCTACAATTACCCAAAAAAACAGGTAAAATTATTACACCATTCTGTGTTTTCATTAACCTAAGACTACCAATTCATCTTCAAATAATATTTCAGGTTTTGAAAAAAGTTGATCTGAAGATTAGATTATGTGAGTTTTAAGCAAATAATCAGCTACCTGCTACTAAACAAAACAGTGTTTTAATTATGGCAGCCACTCACTGCAAAATTCAGAACATGACACTGAGACTGGGGATATGCAAAATGGATCTATAAACCACGAAAAGCAAACTGACTTTCAGGGTTTTGAAAATACTCAAATAAGGATATTTGCTGAATATAGCAATAGCTAAATATTCCAAAATTTAGTCCTGATGCTTGAGTCCTCTCCAGTCTACGACCCCTGAAAGTATCTTTTTTCACAGGCCATTTTAAGAAAAGTCCTTTTTAGTTAACATGACTAAGAATTAGAGGAAATCAGGGCTATCAGGGGAAAATACCATTAACATACAATATAATAGGATTCTTGAAAACATGACAGTGGAAAAGCTTTTAAAGTTTAATGTACTGACTTTAGGTCTGGCCTACTGTTGACACTCATTTCAGTGACAAGTAATTTATCCAAAAGGCACCCACATTATGACAATGTAGCATCCTACTTAAAAAATGACRGCTAACAAATAAACCAGTGGAGACATGAAAAACAAAATTCCTGGCCTCCTTACATTTGGCCTAGAAGTATAATAGAGAGGTTTCCRTGCCCTTGCCTAATAACACTGCCTACTGTCAAGGTATTTTTTTTGCTTTTGCTAAACAAACAAACAAACAAATTCAGAATTGAGCATCTCTGTAAATGCTTACCAAGGAACTAAAGGGGCAATTGAAACAGCAAAACAACGGTTCATGCATCATAGGAATGCTATTTTCCCTCCATTTCAGCTGCCAGCCATTCTCCGGCTGCACACAAAGTGCTCTTATTTAAGAGAAAAAAAGAAACGGGGCGTAGGAAATTATTTTGCAGTGAAATCAGAGCAYGGACCTGATGCATGGGACAGATATTGTATTAATCACACATAGCAAACTGCCCAAGTGGCACCAGTTAGCTGCTCCTTAACCAACAAGCTGGGAGTAGGAGGCGCAGCTGTGTTTTCCGCTTTTCCCGTGTTTTCTGTGGGCCAACGCCCTCGTGGAGCAACGGGYGCTGCCTGCTGCTGCYGAACCCCGCCAGCACCCGGTGCCGAACCCCRCCAGCACCCGGTGCCRGGTGTCAGAGTAAATCCACTGAAGAAAGAAGCAAAGTCATGCAAATAAAACACAAACTGGGATAATTTTTAGCTGGGGTTTGTAAGCAATCTTTTCTCAGCTTTCCCCAGACTGAATAAGCACTAGAGAATAGCAGTAAAATGGCTCTTTCAGAAATAGCTCTCATCGGTTGTGTAAACAAAAACAAGGCAAAGGAGAGCTTGCTTGCTTGCAAGTGCTTGCTCTTGTAAGGGAGGATGAAGATTCAGCTTTTCGATGCTTTTGTGTCAGCTCTTGCCACAAAGACTGCTCAGTTTGTTTCCAAATAAATGGTGTTTTGCCAGCTTGACAGGATTGGTGAAGATGCTTCACTTGAGATGGTTTTGGAGAGAAGCAAACTATGAGTAAGCGCTGTCAGCTGGGACCTAAGACAAATGCCTGAGGCATGGGACAACAATTCTGAGCTCCATCCAGCTCCTTATCTGATTCCCAAGTGTCTGCCATGGGGAGAGTGAAGCAACAGCAGACCAAACAAACCCTAAAACCCACACTACTCCGAGCAGCAGAAACAGTGCAGCAGAAACTGTGACAGAGGAGGATCCCCAGACACCCAAACAAAAAGCCACTGTTTCAGGCTAAAAAACTGGAACGGCTTTGCTTTCAGTCTAGTCCAGAATGAAAAGAAGCACTGAAATCCCAGAAAGCAACTTCAGAAAGTAATGCCATCCCCCAGTCCCCCAGTTTTGTGTTGTTGTAAGACCTGGGTCCAGAGACATGTACGTAGGTGCCGTCCCTCGCTCCAACAGAATATTTAAGAATACTGCAGAGTGAGCCCAGAGAAGGGCTTCCCACCAAATGTTACRCTCTTTTGGTTTACTCTGCTGTAAGCAACGCTTTAAAGACCATAAATTTCAATCTCAAAGATGATCAAGTGACAACCAAATCACCACAAAACCGGACCTGGGTCTAATGTGCATTGGTTAAAGGTGAAAGAAAGAAGTGTAGGGGATTTCCTCATTAAAATGTACTAGCTCTAGAGTGCTAACACTTTCCAAACACAGTGTTAAAGGCTACTRTAGCTCCACACCTATCCTTGGCTTACTAAGGATTTGGCTGGGAAGGTTACAGTGGAGTCACATCCAAGATGAAGTACTTTTAGCACTAGATAAAAAAGAGCAACCAGAAAATCAAATAGTGACACAGTGATCAAACTGCACCAATATTAGAGAGTTTTACGCCAGGCTAACTAATAAAGCTTTCAAGGAAACACATGCACATTAGGAAGATGGACTACACATGTTTACATATGTTGGCCCCTTTATAAAGGAAGAGGACCAGCTAGTCAAAATTACTTTGGATAAACTAATGCTGCCTTTATGCAGAAGGAATCTGAGCCAGTGCATTGCATTTTCAAAAGTAAACATTGAACAGCAACTGAAAAGATAAAAAACAAGAGCAACACAAACTAGACTGCATTAAAAAAAAAAGAGGTAAAAAAACTTTAAACGCTCCTGTAAAAGTCACACCCTGGCATCACAGTTACTCCAAACTCACTATAAGTAGGAAGGAACACTGACAACTGAACTCCCTAAAAATCTGCTTTTTAATAAGCTCTAAAGCAACAAACTCACTTCTACTGCTAGACACTGCTTACCTGGCTTACCCTCCCCACCCTGGTGAATACTTATTTACTTAAAATGTTGACTCTGCGATGCACCAGGRCATGTGTGGGGCTGGGGAGCCAGATGCTCTCCGAGCAGCAGGGTGTGAGGACCCGCATCACTGCTGACCCAGGGAGCACTCTAACCTTTGAGCTATTAGGTGAGAAAGAAGGGGCACAGCCCTTTGAGTGTAAACACATCATGCTTTACCATTTCTTATACTTTCCTTACAAGTGTGCTCGRAGGATTTCTTTTCAAAATGGAACATTTTACACAGAACAAAATGCAGCTTTTCGGTTTTGATTCTGGGAATAGAAAACTAAAATGCCCAAAATATTGTGTAATTTTCATCTTTCTTGGATCTAGGTTTGGTGACTGAACCCAAACACACATGCTCACTKACTTCTAAGATTTGAGTGACATTATCTGGCTGAACTAGCTCTTAGATCCTCCACAGATCAGATCAAGAGATCCAGACCTATTAAGCTGAGGTATTTAAGCGGCACTAAGACATTATCMGTATCCGCACATCCCTTGGCACACACCAGACTACCAACCCCATGTCTGGACTTTATAAAGTGCTRTGACCCGTGTCGCAGCAGCCCATCCCCTCAGCCTTTCCTGGGAGCAGCAGTACACCATTTCTTAAAATCACAGCAAACATGACCATCACCCACTGCCAGCTACATTCTTCAAAACGTAAACCTCCAGGCCCACCACAAGAAGGACTTGGGAGACAATTTTGAAACATCATCTCTAGCAACACCTCCTTACTTAACAGGTAGGAAAAAAGGGAACAGGCTGTACAGAAAACAAACATCCTGAATGTGTTGCCCCTCACATTAACTCAGTCCACTCTCAAAAATTTTGAAAGGAATCTATTTGTATTCATAGACACATGGTTTCTCTCTCTTAAGCAGACTTTGGCTACATCTGTACTGCTGAAACCAAAGCCAAAGACAACTTTTGGCCCCAGAGCCAAGGAACTCAGAATGTTTCATCCCCACTGCTCAGCACTTGACTGAAGGTCTCTTCTGGTCCCCCAGGGTAACCTCGTGTGTCTAAGACTTAGGTACGTTTCTGCATGCGTGGGAAGGGTATTCTGTTCAAAGCATCCAAAATAACCCTCAGGCTCTGTTGTTCTGCATCACAGCAAGAAACTGTCTCACACGACATGGCACAAGGATGCATGAGACAGCTCGAGGGTCCAAAGCCTGCTGCACAGTGGGCAATACAGGGTGAGGAAACCTGCTGTAAAGCTAACCACACTGCCCATTGGGGATGGTGCTGTTGTATGACATTGCTGGAACCACATGCACACGTTGTCTGGGGAACAGCTAATTACCGAGGGCCAAATTCATGCCAGCAGGTTAATTAACATCCTCAGCCTTGTCTAAAGCTAAGAAGTTTGATCGGGCCTAGCAGCATTTCAGCGCGTGACCTTGCTCCTGCTTCAGTCTGCAGTGCAGTCCTAGCATCTCAGCAGGGTGCTCCTCATCTGGCACATGAGAAAATAGTTTCTCACCTGCGCAGGACCCTGCTTGCATTTTTTTAGCTCTCTCTTTGCCGGTCACTCCCTGATCCACTCTAGCAGATGATCACAGACCTCTACCAGGTCACCTCTCCCTCCAAGTCTCTCCTTTACCATCTGTTTAGTACAAGTTGCTGTGTAAGGATACATTTTTCTTATGAGCATCTCATTTTTTTTAATCTCTTAAGAAAAATAAACAAAGAACTAACTCATGGCCCATGCATTTGTAAATTCTCTTCGAGGCTTTCAACTCTCTGCATGGGCCTTATGTGTGTCAGTTTTAGACACAAAGCTTTTTATCTCTTTTAACTTCCGTGTTGGTCTGAAATTCCAAGTGTTAAAAGTAGTTTGTTTTAAACAGTGATTTAAAGAACTGTACCATATTTTTCTTCTTCTAAATTGCTTGCAGGATTCATGCAAAGCTGCTCAATGCTTTTTACAATTAAAAGTTTTATTTGGGAGCTAAAAAGCATTTGCTTCTCTTTTTTCTCAGTGAAGCATTTTGTACTTCTAGTAATGGCAGATCTATTAGATGACTCCCTCTTGAAAGTAAATACTATGCATCCAGCCCAACAGAGTCTGACATTCCTGGAAATACCTCTTTACATGAATTCACATTATCAGTATGAAACAACTATTTAAATATTACTGAATATAACTATTTGAAGTTTTCCTGAATATAAATATTCAGGAGTTAATGTGTGCTGGCTTCAGAAATTACTTCTAAACACAGTAATACAATTTAAAGCCAGAATGTGTGCTGGCTTCAGAAACTACTTTTAAACACAGTAATACAATTTAAAGCCAGACACCATTTTGATCTACTCATACAAGAGTGAGATTAGGAAAGACTATCACATTTCTGTGGTTTCTGAAGCTGAAGACTCCACCTCCTCCACACATGGGCAGCTTCTTCAATGCCTTGCCTTTTTCACTCATTCCTACTTCTTACCTGGTTTCCCCTTCTCTACTATTTTTCCTTTCCACACACTTTTTAATTATAATAATTAAGACCAGATATCTGATTATTTATCAGATGTATCAGGTCATCACATATACAAGGACAATTGCATTGTCCTTAATTTCTCCTTAGTTCAGCATTAGGAATTAGACTCATGCACCAAATTGGAAGCAACTCAGACTCAGTAACTTCTCCATCATATTACATGGGTTTTTTTTCTTAAAATATGTAAGGGTGCCATGACCAGAAGAGAGCTCTTCTCTCAAGGGCACATCACGCTTCATGTTCAGCTTCTCTCCAATGTAGCAAGCGGCTTTCTTGCCAAAAACTGTCTGAGCAGACTTAGACCGAATATGTTTGTGTCCCTCTGTGAAAGCAAGAATGGCTACTGAATTACTTATGTCTGCTAAGACTTCCACCTGAAAGCAAAATAGAGGCAGTGTGTCTTGCTCTGCTTGTAACCTCCCCTCCTAATCTACAGTCACGTATTGCCCCTTGGCAGTAATAGTAGGAAAACAGCTCCTAAAATTACATGGTACTGAGGCAATCTCTAATAATTTTAGCCACATTATTATGAAGTTTCCTTGTCCAATACGATGGAGTCATAGCCCCTAACGATATCTCAGTGAAGTGTCATTTTTCTGTGTAGATGGCACCTTGCAAGACCTTTTGCTCTGTGCAAACTGTCGGTTTCCATGCAACAGATGACTCACCGCTTTGACCCCGCTTGCATATCCTCTTCCTCCACCACACTGCAATCACAATTAGAACGAAGACAACAAGTAAAATCCCCAAAGTAATCATCAGTCCAAGGAATGAGAATGACTCTTCTGCGAAGAACAAGAAACAAAGATGATTTATATGGGAGAAAAGAGCGGGAAAAAAAAAAAAGCCAAGAGAATGCCTGATTAATGGCAATGGTTCCTAACTGAGATTTTGTGGAGGTTATTACTAAGCTACATGACAGCAGTAATTGCTCAAAAGAGAGAGTGAGTGTGTGTCAAAACCAAGCATACTTGACTGCCACTTTCCAGAAAATGTGTTGTCAAAAAAAAAAATGTGCACAGCAAATAAAATTGTCAGTTCTCATGCCTGATATGGCATTTGGCATATGTACATAAGCAGAATTTCATACAAGTCTTAACACTTCCAGAGGAATTTTTTTGTTCCTCTAGCATTCAAGTTCTTAGTTGCAAAATAGCAGATACTTCTTTTACTGTTAAACATTTGTATCACTGTTGCAAGGACTAAATTAACTTTCAAAAAAGAAAGTATGCGCATGGGTTTTGAGGCCTGCTAACCAACATTCCAGTGCAAGTGGTCTCTTGGGTCAGGCATTAGCTACTTCATTTGATTGTCATTAATCAAAATAATAATATGAAGGCTCAGTTCAAAGTTCTCTGATGTTAGTGGGAAAACTTACTGAACTGAATTTTATTTGGATCAAGCTGAAACTATCATGTCCTTTAGCATAGCTAGGTTTAACTTTTCATTTGAATTKCTCTTTCTCTGAAAGGCTAGATCACTAAAACAATGGGCTGTTAACTGATTTTTCATTTTCTTAGCAAYGAATAATAGCAATCTCTGTTTCTTGCTTTCAGATACACATTTTCATTTCAAACAAAACAAAAGAATATTGTATTTGAAATAAGATAAAAAGATTTAGTATAATTTTTTCCTTAAGATCACTGAGAATTAGGAGCTAATTTGCTTTAAATTTTTTGATAGAAAATTTTAAAAGTCAGATTTTTTTTCTTTGCTATTTTTCCTGTAACAATCACTTTTCACTAAATACTTACCAAGGGATTTAATTCACAATTGCAAACTGCTTTTCCTGTCTTCCTAATTTTCACAAAACAGAAAAATAGTCTTTAAGGCTCTGGACTTGGGAGACATCTGAATTTTAAATCAGGTTATATCATAATGTTTCTGAGTGAACTCAGACTAGTACTTAAGCTTACAATGCTTCTCTTTCTCATCTGTAGAACTGGGCTAATACYGTTCCAGCAGAGCAGAATGTTGGAAGAAGAAATAAATTGGCACTGCAAAGTGTTCATATGTGACACCATTGATGTATTTAAGATTTCCCCATAAAACTAGAATAAATATCTGCAATTGATCATCTTCCTGTTTGCCTTAAAAGCTGTTTTTTCCTGATGATTATTGCAATGTGCGCCTGTCTTAGTCAAAATGTCAAGGAAATTAAAACATACTGTGCAGAAGRTTAACTGAATGTGGTATTAAAACAAGTAATAAGTTTAACTGGGATATTTGATTAATTGTTGTTCAAAGATATTCATTTCCAAACTTCCACCCACAGAGTTTTCACTTGATAGAAACGTTTTTCACTTGATATGTGTCTTTGGGCTGTCAAAGAAATGAGAAAGGTCTATCTGAAAACTGAGCTTCAACTTGCTACAAAATGCGTGGTGCCTCTAAAACCCACAGTCCCATAGTTTGGCTTTTTTCCTTTGTGGTGAACACCACAATACATTGCTACTAAAAACGCAGAGTAGGGCTTCCTTCCTTCTTACGTGGGAAACACACACATCTCACTCCCTCTCTTTCACAGCAGATCCAAACACGCTAATGCAAAAGACGGAGGCTAAGAGAACGCTCACAAGTATCATTCACCCACCCTTTCTCATTTTCACAGGCAATTCCATTTCTTCATTCCTGTTGCTCACTTTGCAGGTCAGCTCTTGCCCCCTGAGGCTCTGTGTGTCGTAGATCTCCAGTTTACTGATGACGGACACAATCCCATTGGCGTGCCTGACCTTCTCCTGTGTTGGAGTGGAATTGAACAAGCCATTCCAGCTGATGGTAGGCTCTGGGAGGCCAACAGCATTACAGATGGCTGTCAAATGTCCTTCGGAAATGTTATAATGGACAGATGCATTGAGACCTTCCAAGACACAAATGAAACAATCCATCACCACAGAGAGCACCTGGTCAGAGGCACTGATAGCAATTTAACCARTATCAACCAGAGCACAGCTTACCAAATTCTCACACAGGCCTGCAGCATAAGAATGCAAGTGAAGTATGTTGGACCAGATCTTCCCCATGACTCACTGCTCTTTGCCTTATACCGAAACGATATACTGCAAAAGTTCCACATAATCTGATATCCCAGATTTTAAAATAATTTGTCAGGTAAAACCTTTTTTTTTTGGTTCATGCTGTTCTCCTGTTTGCTAATCCCCCATCAGTGATAGGGTTTGGCAGAGCAGCTCACAGCACTGGAGTTATACCCGGCACCCAAAGGACATGCAAGGAACATGGTCTGCACATGTTCCAGCTGCTCAGGGGCTGCATAAAGATCCCACTTTTAGCTACTTTTTAGTTAGTACTCRCAAAATAATGAATAACGACAGTTCAGGAGCCGAAACTGCAGCAGGCTTGAATACAACCCACAGAATCCTACTCACAGTAATAAAGCCCTATTTCTATGCCATGTCCCGTGCAGCAAGTTCCTACCACTGAAGTTTCTCAGCCCACCGAAGGAAATGTTGTGGCTGAGAAAACACCTTGCTTTCCATTAGAGACATCTGCCTCTAGAGAGCCTCACCAAGGACACTCAGGCAGGTACGTCCCGAGAAGGAGCCGATGGGGAAAGCGTTGAAGAGGCATATGTAACATCCTGAGTCGTCCATTCTAGTGTCCCAGAAAGTGATGTTTGTCTCGTTGAGAACCAGACTTGTGAAATTCAATCGGTCCCGAAAGGGCTTGTGAATCTTTAGTCCTTTTACGTTACTGTATGTAGCTATATTCTCACGTGTTTTTTCAGAGTCCTTTTGCCACGTCACTTGCAGAACTTCCTTGGGCTCTGTCAGGACACAGCTCAGAGTCACGTTGCTTCCCATCTTCACCTTTCTGTGGCCAGTGTGTATAATCACTGCAGGAACAGATACAGTGAATGAAATGAGTTAGTATCATACTCATATTTAAAAGTCTGTAGCCAACTCTGAGGCCTGGATTACTAACAGACATAGCAATTTATTAATGACATATTGTTTCTGTGGTTTTCCAAAACCCAAAAGTCCTGCTCTTGTATCCCCTAGAAGTCAATGGAGTGATCTTGATTTACACTAGCTGAGGCCCTGCTTTTTTTCACTAGATTCTTTAACAGGAAAAGACATAACCCATTTCTGTACCAGATCCTGCAAATTCCCTTCAGTTTTATTAAATCCATATATGGTTTCCCATCTTCAGCAGATATATGGGTGATTTTTGATCTCAGAAAGCTAGAGGAAGACTGAATGCACAGGGGAGGCACATACAAAGCCATTCTCAAAGAACTGCATGGAAAAATGGGCTAAAGAGAATTTTTGGATGATAYAGCTTCAGAGTTTGCTACATGTTTGAAAGGGAGGGAAAGAGAAAGAGAGACTGGGTCCTGAGGAGAGAATCCAGCATGGGAAGCTGTGAACTCTCCCCTAGGGCTCAACACACCTGCCTAAACAAGGATGTCCAGTGTTGCTTTAGGGGCAGCTGTTGTGTGCCCTCCAACTCCAAATGCTGCTCCAGTAGGTCCTGCGTCACATCTGCCAGCTCCATGCGTATGTCTCAGCTATCTAAAGTGCCTCAAATAGGATCAGTGACCTGTATTACTCCTATTTTTTCCTGGCCTGTACTCTCACTGGTGAAGCTTCAGGAATCAGAGATCAGACCTCCAACCATTTTCAGAAAGAGAGAAAGAAATCCAACTTACTACTTGCTTTTCCAAGCGCAATACAAAACAGACTCAGAAGCAGAGCTTGGAAAGTCATTTTGGAAGGCAGCATCCTCTTCACCTGAAGAGAGATGAGAAGAGATGCATGACTTAATAACCGATCATCTTCCAGGGATCTCATCTCTCCAGGGAGTGAGCATTACATTTGCTTAGTTATGTAAGAAAAACATATTTATGAGTGGCAGACAGCAAATTTCACAGGTGCTGTTACACAACATAGAAATTGCTGAGATGAAAGAGCAGAATATTTTGTGATGGAAGTTAGAAAGGCATTCATTTTCTGAACTGTTCCTCAAGGACTCACACTTAAAGCCAGAATTGCAAACAGCAGTTTACTCTTTGATACAGCACTTGCTCATGGATATTGAATTACTGAATAAATGAATTCATGCATGTAAAGCAATTAGTTTAACTTAAGCATGCTTTTAAATTAAGTTTGCTTAAACCTGGCTCTTGTAGCTCAGAGACCCACATGAGCAGATAAAAAATATTACAGATTCTCATTGCAATAGTAGAAAGGTCTATACAAACATTAATGGCAGGAGATGAACAGAAATAGTTAGTCACTGTTTCTTCCAGCACAAACACTAGGTGACACCTAATTTAACTGCTAAGTAGACTCTTTCATATGAACCAAAGCAAGTTCTTGTTAATGCAATAAACAGTTTAGTGATGGGACCCTTTAAAGCAGAGATTTTGTGATCACTGCAAAGGTTCAAGCTRTGCACAGGTTCAGATGAACCTGCATCACTGAGCCAGGAGAGTTGTTCAGATATCCCTAGGTTTTCTGCCCACATCTCCCTGCCCTTATTTTATTTATCAGCAAATTATCCATTAACGGCAAAGACTGACTGTGGCAACAACTTACTGAGAGGAGAGCTGCACAAGGTGCCTAGTGAAGGGTGCCTGATGTATTACTTGTAATTTATGAAGCASCAGATGCCCTGGGACTAGCTAGAGCAGTGGGAGAGAGGTAGAGTTAGCACGCAAGATGGAAGGGATAAATTGGAAGCAYCTTCTCTGAGGGCTTCAGGACTCTCCATCTGCCCAAAACAGAATGAACTGGGGAACCTTTGGGGCATACTGCATCTACTACCCACAAATTTCCCAGGAAGGGAAGGGGAAAAAGAAAGGTTGTGTTTCTCCTTTCCTTAGTGAATAACTCTTGRCTTGCTCCCTATTCCCTCACTCAGATAATACTGCCATAATCCACCTGACTTGTTGACTTGCCTGGAACTGAAGCTTCCATCATTCAAGTGGAAAACATTATTTGGCCAAAAGTATTTTTGTAACACAGTTCACACACTCCTGAACTTCTTGCCAGTATTAGCAAGGCTAGCTGATGCTTCCTGGCAATGTCTCCTATCAAGAACACAGACAAATCCCAACTCTYAGTTTTTCATGACACCCAATAAACAGAAAACTGAATGAATGATGAGTATTTTCTGTGTTATCATACTGCTCTAGAAAGCAGGGGATGATAAATAAATGAATGAGAGGGAGAAATGAAACTGCATTTAAAAAAGAAATTCCCAGCAAAGTTGTGCACATAACACATGCACACACTTCAAGTAGCCTGCCCTTATATTTTAAGCTCTCTGGGCCAAAACCAATTCCTTATATAGCTCTACAGTTATGAAGCATGAATACAGACTAAGTTCTGTATACATAAAATCAAGAAATAAGAATTCATCAGCAACAAGCCAAATGAGTAATGAACTTGCCAGATGATAGAACATAGTTGGATGCTTCAGCACGGCAAATTCCTTCACACATCATTGCTCTGACCCAGCATAGATACCAGATGTCCTAAAATGAGGAACCAGCATATCTTGCAGTTATACTGGTCACAAAAAAAGTCCCTCTAAGTCAGAGATCCATTCTAGTGTACTAGGAGGGAACAGGGGAACAAAAGGCRGGGGGTAAGGCTAAGGCAAGTGAAGAGCGCTCCTTCTCATGCTGTGCTCTCTCAAACGGCATCTCAGAGGTTTCCTGAGCTACAGACTGTATCCCCACTGCTGTATTTAATTGCTGTAAAAGACGTTTTATAATMCTTTTCCAATCCGCTTTTAGAAACCTTTCGTGCTTTGAGCAAAGGATACTTTTTGAAGCAAAATACGCAGGTCTAACGGGAACTGGAGCCCCACGCACCACCGCAGGACGATATCTAGAAACACGAGGAGCACGGAAACGGCTCAAACCCCCCCCCCCCGCATCCCCGCGCCGGTTTTCGGTGCACTTTACCGTCCGGACAAAGCGCAGCTTGTGCCTGGCTGCGAGCTCCAGCGTGGCAGCGGTATCTCCGACGCTACTCTCTGCGCACGGACGCTGGTAGCCGATCACATTAAAAAAAGAAAAGAAAAATAAATAAAAAGACTAGCAAAACCCGAGAAAAAGCCGGGCAGCACCGGGCCGGGCTGGGTCGGGCCGGGCGAGTGCCGCCCCCCCCCCCCAGCGCCGCCCCGCGGGGACCGGAGCTCCCGCCCTGGGGCAGCGCCGCCCGCCGCCCGGCCGTCGAAGATAACGACAGTCAGCGGCGCCGGTGCCGGCGCCGGTGCTGGCTGGTGGCCCACCGCCAGGCGGGTCGGCACCGGCGCTCGCCGCCCCCTCCGAGCCCCCGGGCCTTCTCTCACCCCTTCGGCGATGCTGGGCACCGCGTCCGAGCACACGCGGGCAACCTGCCCCTGCTGTGTCCTCGCCCGCTCTGCCACCCCTCTCGCTGCCGGCAGGTCCTGGTTTGCCCATCGGAAATTCACCCAGGCACCAACCACCTTCTGGCTCTGCAGGTGCTGGAAAGGACTTGGAGGAKCATTAGCTCCATAGTGTTCCCAGAGACAGAGGCCAAACTGCGGTATGTGCCCAGATCCTCCTCCTGCTCCTCCTCAAAGACCTGCAAGGCATTGCCGTTTTGCTGCCGTGATGGGCTGGGGTTGACGACAGTCATGGAGCTGGGCTTCAGCCCCACACACCAACAAAATCGGTGTAGGAAAGCCTGYCGTGGGGTTCATGCCCTGCTCTTTTTTTAATCATTCAGCAGTAAAACTATAAACACATTTCAGCATCTGCCAGGACTCCTTTGCCTCTGGAATCTCCTGAAAATGATTTCCTTCCCCTAAGCGCTGAGCTGCCAGGAATGTAACAGACTGCTTTCCTCCTTCAGCCTTTGTGTTCCCATCAGGAACCYCCATTTTTCCTTTAAGGATAATTAATACCAACAAAATGTCTTGATTGTTCTTGGCACTGCTTCAGACAGAAACACAGTAAACACTGAAAGACTATGAGATTCTTACAAATCCAGGACTCTAATCACAGAATTAATTCCAATTGTGCTTCAGGATGGACAATCACACTGCTTTTAAAAACACAATTGCAGCATAAAACAGAACCGCCTTCTGTTTAAAGAAATTTTGGATTGTATTCCAATATGCACCAAAGCAAAGTGGTTTTATGTTCAAAGCATATTCTTCCCTGATTTCACTTCAGTGATAATAATGAAAATTCATTCCTAGTGGGACCATTACAGACTTTCCTACTGTCACAAAACAATAATCCAATGGCAGGAAGATGATGGGATAATGATAATAAACTATATACATAAATAGTTAAGAGCTGTGACATTCACAGGTACTAGGTAGTAAATACTTAGTGTTCCAGAAAATGGGGTTTTTTTAAAGACCAGATCAATTTCTTGATCTTATTTATTGCAAAGCCTCACTGAAAGTTACCTAACAAATATACTAAGGTTATCGTAAACCTGGAAAAAGTTGGGTTTTTTTTCTTAATTAGCACAAATCAGAATATTAACTGCTAGTAACAGGTCAATAGCCTGGCCATCACCACCAGTAAAATTTTGAGCAGTAGGACTAAGGYAATTCTTTTCTGGATCCTCAACCCAGATAAACAAAAAATACCTTCTTTCTGACATGAGGCGGAAGGAAATTTGTGTAAAAACTTAGTGAAAAACTTACAGAAAGAGGTGATTTTATTATGCTGAAATCTCTAAGCAAGTTGATTTTACACAGTCTCATCCTCACAAGCAGAAAGCTGTAACAACAGGGAGGGCAGAGGATGCTCTCTGTCGAGCCCTCATTAGGTCTTCTGATTTTTGGCCGTATCTTTTATATCCTTGGGAGTGGTCTTTTGCTATTTTCTTCCTGTTGGGCTAAGAGGAAAAGGGAAGTGGTGGGTGATACACTGCAATCTCCCTGCCACCTTCCTGTTGTTATAGTAGTAGATCACCCATTGACAGGCTGTTTCTGTTGTAATGTTATCAGAGCTCTGTCCTGGGCTTCACAGAAACAACCCATTTCTCAAACTGACCAGCTAGTGAGAGTGCCCTTTGTTATCGATACCCAACGCTGTCAGCTGCTTGCTGCTTCTCCTGGTGCTTTCACATGCATAGATGCACGTTTGTGTTCATACTTTATTCACAGTCATTTAAAAATTTCTGTTACAAAGCTCTAGAAAGCCTCCTGTTTTAAAACATCAGTGCTGGTGGGGGAAAAAAAACAACTTGGGTATGAAACAATTTCAAGCCYCTACCGAAGTTATTGACAAAGATGCCCTCATAGTGGTCAAGAGAGCCTATATAAAACTCCAAAGCCTTCCATATTTAAGACACAGACGTTTGGGGTTTTTTTGAGTGTTGCCATTAAGCTACCTCAAGGAATGGGGYGGTGCTTGCTACGCCTGTGTCCACCTTTCCAGAGCCATCCTGGGCTCCTCCATATGTTAAACATGGATCTTTTCCATTGTTCTAAGTATCTCAGTGTATAAAACAGTGCTGTTAGACCTGATGAATAATGTCAAAAAAAGAGAGCTACCCCCTGTAGGGTCAGATCTAACCTGTTTGGAGGTCAGAAGTCATCACACTGACTCTTCCAGCTGGATACAGCTGTTCTCAGAGACATCTGCACAACCACCATGCTCGATTTAATGTAGATCTTCCTTCTGCCAACACACAAAATAAAATTCAAGCTCTTCAATTGCCTTTTATTCAACATTTCTTTCCATCTGCTAGGACCAGCAGGTAGGTCCAGAGTCACTTAAATCTCCCTCTGCCAGTCTTCTCCTTTTGGAGAATCAATTTGTTCCCTCCAAAGCAGGCCAGGACACCAGCAACCAACCTCCTGCTTGCTGTTTGAGACTGACTTACCTATACCTCCAAGAATATGGAGGAAAAGAAGGTGATCGGGAGTAGTCAGCATGGATTCACCAAGGGGAAATCCTGCTTAACCAACCTGATGGCCTTCTGTGATGGAAGGACTGCCTGGATAGTTGGGGGGAGAGCAGTAGACRTTGTGTATCTTGACTTCTGCAAGGCTTTTGACACTGTCTCCCATAACACCTTAATAGGCAAGCTCAGGAAGTGTGGGTTAGAAAAGTGGACAGTGAGGTGGACTGAGAACTGGCTGAAAGGCAAAGCTCAGAGGGTTGTCAACAGTGGCATGGAGTCTAGTTGGAGGCCTGTAGCTAGCRGAGTCCCCCAGGGCTCAGTCCTGGGTCCCATCCTGTTCAACCTCTTCATCAGTGACCTGGATGAGAGGGCAGAGTGCCTCCTCAGCAAGTTTGCTGATGCTACCAAGCTGGGAGGAGTGGCTGATACACCTGAGGGCTGTGCTGCCATTCAGAGAGACCTGGACAGGCTGGAGAGCTGGGTGGACAGGAACCTSCTGAGGTTCAACAAGGGCAAGTGCAGGGTCCTGCATCTGGGGAGGAATAACCCTAGGCACCAGTCAGGCTGGGGGCTGACCTGCTGGAAAGCAGCTCTGCYGAGAAGGACCTGGGAGTGCTGGTGGATAACAAGAAGACCATGAGCCAGCAATGTGCCCKTGWGGCYAGGAAGGCCAATGGTATCCTGGGGTGCRTTAGGAAGAGTGTTGCCAGCAGGTCGAGGGAGGCGATCCTGCTCCTCTCCTCAGCCCTGGGGAGGCCTCATCTCGAGTACTGCGTCCAGTTCTGGGCTCCCCAGTACAAGAGAGACATGGAGGTACTGGAGAGAGCCTAGTGTAGAGCTACGAGGATGATCCGAGGGCTGAAGCATCTGCCTTGTGAGGAACGGCTGCGAGAGCTGGGCATGTTTACCCTGGGGAAGAGAAGACTAAGAGGGGATCTTATCAGCATCTATAAATACCTTAAGGGGAGGTGACAAGGGGATGGGGCTGAACTCTTTTCAGTTGTCCCATGTGACAGGACAAGAGGCAACAGGCACACACTGAACCACAGGAAGTTCTGCCTGAATATGAGGATGAATTTCTTCACTGTGAGAGTGACAGAGCACTGGCGCAAGTTGCCCAGAGAGGTTGTGGAGTCTCCTTCTCTGGAGATACTCAAAACTCACCTGGGTGCAACCCTGGCTAACATCCTCTAGGTGACCCTGCTTGAGCAAGGAGGCCGGACTAGGTGATCTTCAGAGGTCCCTTCTAACCTCAAACATTTTGTGATTCTGTCATCATAACCTTCACGCACATTTTTTTTTCCATGAAAAAGTTATAAATCTTATGTACTTACCTGCTTTCACAATAGTTGAGGGGATTTCAGAGGGAACTCCAGAGAACTGTGGACTATGCAGCTTAAAACAAATTTATCTAGAAGTGTTCTGTGCAATCACAGAGACAGAAACAGAGAAGTCCCAGGGACATCTTCCTGTCCTTATGTCATGAAACTAAAAGGGGGATTCATGGGATATGGATGGTATTTTGCATTAGCTTACCCATGTCTTCTGAGGTGGAGGAGTTCTGTATTCATCAAAATTCTACTACTCCCTCAAAAGGGTGGGGAAACTCAGAGAAGAAAGAAGAAAGTGGAAAGGAGGAGGGCTTCTCCCTTGGAAGAGAGGGAGGAAACTAGAGCTGAAGAAGGAAAGGGGAGGTCTGAAGTAATGGGTGATGACTACAGGTAAACWTGAGGCAGATAGAGACAAATGTAAAGTTCTCTAGGCAGATCCATTGTTTCAGAAAATAAAAGTCTTTTTATATTCATCACAGAAGAACAAGAAACAAAAGTCTAAGTCTTCTTCTATCCTATTCTGAGCTCGTGTTTCATCTATTTCTTTTTTTTTCCCACAAGCTCCTGGCTCGGTTCAGCCATCTCTGCTGAATTTTGCCAAGGTCTTTGTAAGTCATCTTCTCTGGAGCTGGGAAGTACAACACTGACTCTTGGGTGTAAGAAAGTCTTTGAAGCTTTGTGAGAAAGAAAGCAAATAGAAACCTTAAATCCTAAAATCTAGAGAGTGTTTTGTTCCAGCTCCTTTTATTTTTTCATCTGCAGTGCTACTTGTGCTGGTTAAACAGGAAAATCCCATGTATCAGGAATGAGTTATTTTCTGTATTCTTTCCTTTGCCTTCYGGGTGGAGGCTGTTAATGTTGTTAACATGCTTGCTGTTAACATGTTTCCTAGTTCTTCCTCTGATTGCTGACTGATGACCTCTTTAAGCAGAGCTATCTGAGACAGTAACCTTTTACAGGTTTAAAGGAAAATAATGTGATGCATTATTCCATGTTTTCCTTAACAAGGAAGCAAAATAAAGGGCTAGGCTAAGACTAGAATCAGTGACGCAGTTTCCAGTAACAGAAAGAGCAGTAAGTTBTACAGGTCATGTCACCTACTTGAGATTCAGATCAAGGCTGTTGGCTCTGCTGATCTCCCTCTCTTCTGTCTGTGTGCGTACAAATTAGCATATTCCCCTTAATCATCACATCCATTTAGTCCTACCAAAAGTCAGAAACTCTGGACCAGCTCACTTCTTGAGTTCGACTTGGAGGTCCAGCCTGATCTGAAGATCTGCCACCTATTATCATTTTGCTAGTGATCCAAACACCTGACCACAGGCAAACCACATATTTTCTCCATCTCAAACTTTCCTCTATAAACAAGGCAAATGCTAAACGTTTTTCAGTTTCATGTCTTAGCCAATTTTTAAAGCACAGAGCACCACATTTTCCAGCAGAAAAAGTTAACAATGTGAGGAAAAAACATTAGAAGGCTCTAAGGCCCCTTTACACGGCAGGAAAGAGCTGGAAACACTCTACATTTTGCTTTGCTTTCCAGTTCTGGACCATCTGTGTAAAATAACCCAAAATTTCAGCTTTGCTGTAAGAGAAGGTTTGATATCAGAAGAGCCTAACAGAAGTGGGAGAGGTTGTGTGTCATGCAGCCCTACGATTTCAGTACATCTGAGATATCGGTGTCTAAGATTGAGGTCTCTTCCCCTCTCTAATTTCCCAGTAAAATACCCTGGTCCTTTCGTGTTGATGATAGATCATGACTCTCGCATTGATCTTCGTTTCAGTGCATTTTCTCTGCTTGAGGCTGAGCATCCTGGCAGCCGGGGGCGGGGGGGGGGGTTGTGGACATCACTGGATACACAGACCCCTGAGAAGTGTACAACATATTACATACACGGATAAATATTCTTTCATCCCAGAGGGTGCAAATCCTCACTTCCCATGGGCAAGACAAGTCAGCGGGAGAAAATCAGGTTGATAGTCAGCAAAGAGGAGTATCTCAAAAGGAAGGTGAGATGGTCCCTACAATTTGTTATACTCGTTTCTGTGGTCCTGCTGAACCTCCTTTGGCTCTCAGGACAGGAACGCTAGAAAAAAGGAAAACTCGGGCATATTATCTGAGCCTTATAGAGGGGCAGGCTTTTGAGAGGGCTTTGGTCCCAGCTTTTGCCTGGTTTTGTTTTGCTTTTAAAACTGTTAATCTCTTTCCTTCTGAAGAGACAGAACCCAAATATTAGGATTAGAAAGACAATTAATTYCATTTCATCAGCAAGAATCAAAGAGCATTTGTAAACTCCTACCTGAGCAATTGTGAACAACATTTTATCTGACCTGCAGAAATTCTGTACTGGAATGTTTTAGAAAAACCCACAAACGAGACTTCTTGGAAAAACAAGGGCTTTTTCTGCTTATTTGTTTTTTGACTCCTTCTTTGTGCATTTTGTCATAGTTTCATTTTTCCTCCTCAACCAAAGTTCTTAAAACATTAAAAATTTGCATGCAGTTTTCTTCAGAGGTGGGATGAGGTCTGTGCTACTGAAAATAACCTATGAAAAGTAGTAAAATTATAAAGGTTGAAAACATTACAATCCTTTCAACAATTTGATTCAACAAATTGCATGTCTAATAAACTAATGGAGAGGACTTTCTGCTTTTTAGGAAAGTGAAAAATATTTTTCCTTGATTTCCGGCTCTCTAATTTTAACATATTCAGCAATACTCCAGGCTCTAGCAATCTTTGTTAGGAAACAGAGTTGCAGCTACTGCTCGCAGAACACTAAATATCTCCAGCTGATGACTATACAGAATCTGCYATCTTTTTCATCCTCATGCCTCATGTAAATCCACACATATGCAGGCAAGGCAAAAATAGGTTTCTGCTCTTACAGTACAGCAGAAAAAGTTACTGTTAGCACAATTTCACAGGCAATTACCAGTGTAATTCCTCATTCCTCTCCTATAAAAGAGCCTGTGGAAGTGCACAGAGGATAAATCATGTACTCCCTGCCAAGAATATAGGGGTGAGGCCATCCATCTCTCCTACAAGCAAGTGCATAGGATCAGAACTGCTCAGCTCGAGTACCACTAATCGCTATCTTACAGCCCAGAGCCTGCATATTTTTCTTTAGAATTTCCATTTCCTGGGAAAAAGTTATCTTTTGAAAGCAGTAGTTCAACTCACTTTCCTCTTTTTTGTTGTGTTTGTCCACATACATTGATGGCTACCAGGCATAACTATGATTAAAGRTCAGTATATCCATGACCTCCAGGTGCCTGGAAAAAACACAGATAAATTCTGTGGTTGGTTTGAGTGCTGGTTTGGACAAACTACTTTAAAAAATATTTAATGATTTTTTTTATCCTCAGAAAGCTCTCACTCAAGGAACGTCAAGATGAAGCTTTATGYCAGCACATTTTAAAGCAAGCTGAATCAGCACATGGGCTACCAGAACAGAGGGAATAATTGCTCTTTAAACATCAAGCAATGTGTGATTAAAACATCACTGGAGATTATGCTTTGCTAGAGCTCCTCCAGTCAAAAAACCCTATTGCAGAAAATCCAATTCCATCAAAAGACCACCCCACCCTGATAGCGGGTCCGCACCAGTGTCTGGGCAGAATTTATAAGAGGGATTTTGTCACCCTAACTGCTGTCCCATACCCAGGACCCACCAAACTGCTGCCTTTCCCCCTTCCCTGTATGTCTCCATGAGAGTCCTAGTATGCTGTCGTTTAGCTTTCTCAAGCCAGCCCAAGAGCATGGAGAAGCAACTTGGGAACATTTCCCCATTTCCTTTGCTGGGTAAATACTCATCTTGCCTCATTCTTTGCAAGATCTTTCTCCAGGACTGGAAACAAATGCTCCATTCTCTCTGTCAATCCATTTGAATACTTTATCTTTCAGTAACCACAATCAGATCCTCATAAAGTCATTCCATTGTGTTATTCCTGAATCTCTCTGGACATAGTGCCTCTACTTTCTTAATAGCTGGGGTAGGTTTGCTGCATACCCAGATGTCTWTCTGAAAGTCCAAACAGAAAAACAAAAATTAGCACTCTCAAGTTATTTTCATGGATGACTCACAGAGATTACCGCTTTAATTTCTGATCTCTCCCACTAGAGGGTACTCTGCTGTTATGAAAAGAAGTATTTGGCRTTGAGGTTGCACAATGAAGCAAAATGCTAGAAAAGCCTATGTAACTGCGTTGAAGAGACTCTTGCAACATAGCTTATCCTCTAACATAGTGATAGAGAAAGTTGCAAAGGAAACTGTCCATTTTCAACCATTAAAAATATAATTTCTTACAAAATATCTGCCTTGAGATRGTTCCACAGATCTTACTATATTCGCAGCAGAGGTTCTCCTGCCAGATTACTTGTGAAATATCAAGAGGGAGCACAAAATAAAAGCTTGGGATAATATCTCCAAAGGCTTCTATACACATACGGTCACATCTCACAGTTTTGCGGAAAAATGAAAGCAAAATGAATAGTACAGATAGAGAAAAAACATCCAGTAGAATCACAGAATAACTATGACTGGAAGGCACCTCCAGCAGTCACTTAGTCTGGGACCTCCATGCAGAGCGGGTCCAGGAAGATCAGGCTGTCCCAAGCCTCATCAAAGTGAACTTTGATTGCCTGCAAGAATGGAGGCTCCCTAGCATCTCAGAGCACCTGTTCCAGTGTCCGATCTCCATGTGCTGAGGAAAAAACTCTCTCCCATGTGCCAGCTTGTGCCCACTGCCCCTTGTCCTGCTGCTGTGCAACTGCTGTGCACCTCTGATACTGTTGTCTCTGCATCCCTCATCTGCCTCCCTGCAGCCCTGCACACWCACACACACTCCCTCRCTCTCAGGCAAGAGTACCCATCATCTGTGAGCCCTCACAGTTGATGGTGGGGTGTCRGGGAATGAGGACATGCCTTCAGCTGGAGGTGGCTGCAAGGAGCGACCTTGGGCATGTCAGGCATGCCCCGAAACCCCAGCGAACTCCAGGGAATAACAGCTCTCAAGGAGCTATGCTATGGAGTTTCACTGTGCATGCAATTATACAGGTTCGTACCTTGCAACGCTTAAACGTGGATTGTTGTTGGAAAGGGCAGATGGTTACTGGTGGGCCAGGGAAGGAGCATAGGACCATAGGTTCCAGTAGCTCCTGCTGCAGTGGCTGGAGATTTCTCTCTGGTAAGAAAGAGGAGGTGTGAAGGGAGGCCATGTGTGAGGATCAGTAGCTCAACCTTTGGGTTTGGACAGCTTGCTCAGCCCTTCCCCCCCCCCCACTGGGCACCAGCCCCAAGGATCCTTGGGCAGATGGCTTTTCTCCCTTAATAACTCAATGCAGGGAGGGCAAGAAAAGACAACGTTAGGCTATTCCAGCCGGGGGCTGAGACTCTGCTACACCTGGGTTCCCATGAGCARCAAGGAAACAAGTTGATGGAGACAAAACTAGGGAGCTAAGAAATTTATTTTAGCAGAGTCACGTGAGTATGAAACTCTACATGTGTCATGTTCTTSTCCCACACCAAGAGGGGCAACACAGCCTTAACAACCTATGTCTCTAAACTTAACACACTCCTTTAAATAGCTCCCTTCCAAATTTCTGGTCACTTGTTGGAAATGATTGTTGGAATGGTGAGGCTGTGGAGCTCTGCTTGTACTGGAGAAGACTGTCCAGCTGCAAGTCTTTCACCCCGAGAGATATCTCGGTTTTCTCTGTTCCTCAGTCAAAACATAACTCATTGCTGTTTTCTCTGTAATCAGCTGACGACACTTATTCCACTCTCAAACACATTACCGTTCAGGCTCCCTGCTTCCTCTGAAAACAAGTGCCTGCAATTTTTGTTCTCCTTYGGGTTTCTCTTCAAACATAGTAGCCTTTTGAGAAGTGAAGATCATGGTGTCTGCTTCTGTAAGAGAACCAATGTAGTGGTGTAACCATGACACAGCTCAATATGATCTACTAGAGAGAAATGATGGAAAAACAGAAGGGCTCCTACCCACAGAACAGGACCAACAAGAGCCTGAAAGGAGAACAGCAAATTTGAAAAAAGTCAGAGAAAAGTGAGAAACTATCAGCTGTGATCACTGACTAATTTTGTCTTGGATGCCGCTAGCCCACCAGTACATATTCATGCCTGTATGACCAACAGGGCAGGACAGCCACTTCTGTGAAAACATCCTTATGAGGTTTCTAGTTATGGATCCCAACCTCCCCAGTGCTTCATCACCTTCTTCCTTCTCTGCCATCCTGGGCATTTCTAGTACCTTTTCCCCTAATTTCCAGCTATTTCGCCATCGCTGATGCTGGGTATCCATGCTGCTCTCCCTGATGACCTCCTGTATTAACCTGTTCCTTCTCCACCACTGGCACTCATCGCTGGGTGGTAACTACCCCAGTGAGATGGGCCTTCATGACCTGCAGCTGCAGCTCAGCTTGCAGCAGGGAAGTAGTTCTTAGATGGCCCCACAGGGAACCAGGACATCTCTGGGGGTCATTTTCTGTGTGACAATGTAAAAAGGATGTGAGGAGAGAGCTTTCCTCTYTCATCTCTGTCACCTAGGTCCTCTCTTACCATTGTCCATACTTAAACACAGAATATCAGTGRTGCTGTACCTTACAGGCAGCATAAAATAGCAGATGCATTTGTGAGAAGTGTTGCCAAGACTTTTGATGGGTCTGAATAATTGCTGGAAATCCCAGGCATTTGCATTACCTCACTGCGATTAAGCAGTATGYTGGTCCTTCGGGATATGCAGGCTTGGGGCTTTCTTGCCTGGATCTTGGTGTAAGGATTGCTTCTCCGCAGTTGTGCTGGGTGCACTGTGATTCTGCAGTCTGAAACAACATTAAAGGCACTTAGAAATCTGCTGGCATTTAGTGTGAGTCTTGCTGTTTTATGACTGCAATCACCAACTGGTAGATATCCAGCACAGGTATATACAAGATACCGACAGGTAACAGGAAGATTACCAGAAAGGTAAACTGCAGCTTGGACACAGGCAAGTCATATAACTAACAAGAAAATGGAAGTTCCCCTTACTTTGTTCTTCTTCTGTTGATTAGTTTCATGATGAAAAGTATCATGCTTACGAAGGTCACAGCTGTTAAAACTGCCACGATAATTAAACTCCTTGGAACACCTACAAAAAGAACCCAAGAAATTCACACAAAACATGGAGGGATATCAAWGTGCTCCTCATGTCCTTTGCTAGAGGCTGGGACTGAGGAAAAACATTAATCAGTTTGGGCTCATTTCATTCTTAAAAAAAAAAAAGAGAGAGAGAGAAAGAAAAAGAAAGGAACAGCTTAAGAAYGTAACACTGTGGTAGATAAAAAGCATATTTTGATTTTGAAGTAAATACCAACATTTTGTCACATTTCCCTGGTACCAGGGAAGCAAATGCCAACATTCCCACTCCCGATTTCCATTCTTTTCCATTTCYGCACCAGTAAGTTTGTCACGAGGGAAGTCTCCTGTCCTTTCTACTAGGTAAGGTCTTGCAAGCTTTTCTCTGTGGAATATTCTTTCTCAGCATTTGACAGCCAGGGGCCTGCTCTGCTAGTACCCTCTGGCTGCGGACACTGCTGGGGAGGTGGTCACATCAGCTCACATCCATGTATATTATATATTTATGTATACACACACACACACACACATATATACATGCACATGCATACTACACAGACATGCACATACCCAGGGATGGAGCCTCCTGGATGTTTTCAAACCATGAGACTGCCATCCAACACAAGGTGTGAACTTACAGAAAAATGTTTTGCAAGATCTACAAAAGAAAAGCTGCGTTCCCACAATTGCACAGTCCAGTGACTATCCAGACAGCAGCCAGATGATGAGCAACTGCATAGACCATTCCTGTTTTCCTTTCCACAATGCTAGCTATTGCTATAGCTTTCCTGTGCACCCCCCACCACATGCAATGCCACTCCACACAAAGTAACCTCCCTTTACTTTCTTTTTCTGGGTAGATTGTCTTCATTTTCCTTCCTTGAGGATGGTCCAGGAGGCAAGCCAAGGGCGGGAGGCGGTGGGCAGGGAAGGTATGTCTGCTTACTACTGTTACTGTTCCGTTGGCATTTTGGACATGGTGTACTTCAGAGGGCTCATCCAGATGTTCATCACCTAGCCAGGTGATGTTAGGGGGAGGCTTTCCTGTTGCTGAGCAGACTGCAGTGAGGAGGCCCTTAGTAGCCAGATGTGGATCATACTCTACTGTTAGCTCAGAAATTGCTGAGAGAAAAAAAAAAATAGAGAGCGGATTCTGTTCATACTCTGTGGTAAAGTAGTAGTCAAAGCCAGACAAGTCAGCTCTCTGGAGTTTTTATCTGAAACATTTACTACCTCTGAGGAAAGGTATGGCAATTCTGGAGAGCACATACTGAGGAGATGCTGCTGGATGGAAAGTCCCCATCGTATAGAAGGGTAACACTTTACTAACCCTCTGACTCCACACCATGCTGTGTGCCAGAAAGTAAAAAAAAAATGTTGATGAAAAACTTACTTTGGACATTGAGGCATATATCTTTGCTGAAAGAGCCATAAGGGAATACACTGAAGATGCATCTGTAGTAGGATTCATCCTCTAACGTGATATTTTGGATTGTGATYGCTGAGGCATTCAGGGCTGCTCTACTGAACCATGCCTTCTTTTGGAATGACCCTGTCAGTCTTGGTCCATGCTTTTGACTGTAAGTAGCTATGTTCTCGAACAGAGACCCATTTCTCTTCTGCCAGGTGACTTGCAGAACATCCATCATGGGCGTGAAGTTGCAGTAGAGGTTTGCCTCTCCCCCAAGGGCTGCTGCAACAATATTTTCAGACTTCACTGCTTCCTCCAAACCTAGGAACAAATCAAAGCTCAAAATCAGTGACAGAGAAAATGCAGTTTACTCAGGAAAGGTTGGAGTGCCTTGAAGCACGTGGTCACGAGTTCCATTTGGCAGAGCTCTGTAGTGAGAAACTCCACCACGAGACTGTGCTGAGTGCTTGGACACCCCAACATACCTAAATCTTGTGTGTGACTGATGGCACGAGCCCAGGCTGCACATTTCCAGACCACAAGGCAGCGCATGATAGGCAAGAGCGCAGCACAAGAACAGCTGATCACACTGAGAGCAGTACCAGTGAAGGACTGCGATGCTGGCCCTGTGATGCATTTAGATTTCCTCATTTGCCCAGAGGGTGGACAGACGTTGTAGAAAACACAGCAAAGCCAAGCCGTGGGCTCACCTACCTGCTCCCCGTACTTGATCTCTTGGACACGGGCAGCCCCACTGGAGGAAACATGGAGCCACCACCCAGCACCATGGCCAGGAGGTGGGATGAGGAAGAGGTGTGTTCTTCTCCAGCCCCTGGAAATCTGGTACTTTCCTCTCCTGGCCACACAGCCAAGTACCTTCTCCAAGAGAGGACTCCAGAGCTGCTACCCTGCAATGTGGCCTCTCTGCAGCCCACTCAGACGTGCTCAGCAGCAAGTCCGTGCTGGTACACAGGGGATATACCATCCCAACACATTCATTTCCTTCTCTTCTCAGCAGCTTAGAGCACCAAGTCTCAGGTTTAAAACCTGCCAGGTCCCTCTGTGAGCCAGCCCTTCCCTCCTCACCAAAAAATCTGCAAAGAAAGCAAATGTTGGAGGCACTTTGAGAAGGAATGGATGATTACAACCAAAGGAGGAGGATTACAACTGAAGTAGCAGGGATCCAAAGCTCTGCAGCTTAAACCAGAGGGATGGTTAGGTGAGAAGGCCCAGCCACTAGCAGAAGAGGTTTGTTTTCCCCACCAGAGCTATAAGAAACTCTGCCTTTGGTGTGCACCGGGTGTCTCAGCTCTGAGATGCTGCCTGTCTATCCAAGCCCTTTCCCAGCAGCAGCAGCCAAAGTGATTCCTCTTCACTCTGGGCAGCACCAGAGCCACCATGGGATGTTTGGAGAGGAGCACGGAGCTGGCAGGAGACCTCCTCAGAGGAATGACAAGGCATGCCATGTAAAGGGGGGAATAAGCTCTTTCCAGTCCTAATACCAGCAATGGTTTCCCCACTCACACAGCTGTGAGGAAAGGTAGGAAATGTACTTTGCTGGACGTTCACTCTTTCAACTCACATTTGCCTAAGAGAGGTCAGAAGTGTCCTATACAGACATGACATGCAGTTAACTGGATTTGAAGCATGAAGCAAAGCAGCTTTTGGCCCTCAGAGTATTCCACTCCTCTCTGACCAGCATCTGTAGGTGTGTGGGGCGAGAGAGTTGCCCAGAGCACCCAACAGCTGGGTGAGACTACAAACAACTGCAGAGATATTCCCTCTCCCACCCATCCCAACAGAAAAATATGGGGACCAGACATATGAATTGCAAAGGTGAACTCACACAATCCCAAGTGCTGAGGAGCTTTTTCAATACAGGCTGAGAGCAGGACTTGATTGCAAAGAACAACTCACAGACCTCTGACCTGCATTTCCTTGATTTTGCTGCTGACCAGCTTCAAGATTACTAGCTGTTGTTTCACTTACCAGTCTGATACAAAACTCTTGACTGATATCTGAATCTCTCCGCTGAGAAATCCTGGCTGTGCTACAGAAATATCCTTGCGCAGTGGGATGTTCCCACTCACCTGTCACTGGTTTCTGGAGCTGGCAGCCCCCGCAGAGCAGCAGCAGGCAGATTTCAGCACAGCAGATCTGGAGGAAAACCATCGTGAGGCAGAGAAATTCTCCCAGGAAAATTGCTCCTTTTCCCTGTGTCCCTCAGAGGACAAGCTACCTGCCCTGCGATGAACACGGCAGCTTCGCGCTTTTTTTTCAAACGCTGCTGAGACCAATCAGCAGAGATGGGCCGGTCACACAGCTTTCCTTCCCTCCTTCGGGCTTGCGCAGCGCCAGAGCCCAGTTAATCATTAACGGGCAAACTGGCTGCAGGTTAGTGCCATGCTCTTCCCGGGCTGGCAGCTTCCAGGTGCCTGACCCGGCTGCCACCTCCATGAGCTTCGCTGTGCCCGCGATGTGTATGGGTTCGTACCCTGCAACGCGTAAAGGTGGCTTGCCCTTGGGAAGGGCATGTGGTTACCTGCGGAAGGGGGAAGGAGTGAGGGGACATCTGAAAAATCAGATCATGAGAGAGAGGAGTCTCTTTAGAGGGTAGTTTTGAATGACACCCCATTCCTCCCCACCCCAGGCCATGTGTGTTCATATCTAATGTAGCTCCAGAAGGGGAAAGCCAGTGATGCGACACCAGACCCTCAGTGATGCCCTGGAGCAACCAGACACCTGGCCTGGTGCACGAGTGTTTCGCGATAAAACCACACAACACAGTCCCTAGCCACATGGTAATCCAGTGGTGAGATTAAGCAGCATGTGAAGTTTCTATTTGTATTCACAGAAGGATACCTCTCCTGCTCTGTATAGGTTTTGGCTTGTTCTGTTACAAAAGAAGGCTGTCTTACAGGAAGAGATCTTTATGCAAAGCAAATACTATCCATTTCCTGTCTGTGCTCTTCTCTGTTATTTCTGAATTTGACTCTTTCCTCTCTCTGAAGGATCATTATAAATGATCCATGCTGTAACCATGAGCTGGTATGGAGCTTAGCTTGGTAAATACTTTCACAATGAGGCTCCCAGAGCTCAGTGAAAATCCAACAGTAAAGTCACTGTGACCAAAAAGTAATTAAATAAAAAGCCAGATCAGAAAGTCACCTTCTCTTGGGGAGGACTACTCCTGCGAAGCTACAGCTGTATTTTACATTTATCCCATGTTTCCATAGGACTACACTTTCCCCCCCACAAACCTTGTAATTTGTGGAAAGAGCCGAACTCCTGAACATCCTTCCTACCATCCCCATTTGGGGAATAAATTGCATCCTGCCTGTCCTGGGGCAGCAGCCTTAGATGCACCAGCTTGCACTGCAAACTGAGAGTAGGGAAGCGAAACCGGTGTGCATCACCACCTCAAAGTCTTCCCACAAAGCCCCTCTGTGATTTTCATTTTCTCTCTGCTGCTTCAGCTTGCTCCCTCCCTTCATAGCCTTCTGGTCCCAGCTCCTGTTTTCCTAGTCTTCTGCTCCCAGCATGAGCTGGACCTAGGGGATGGTCTTCCCCTGAAGGAGCTGCCAACTGGGAGCACTGGAGACTCACCTCCCTGCGACTCGGGGAGAGCCCAGGGCGCTGGCCAGAAGATACAAAGCCTGTGGCACATAGTGGAGAAAACCACAGCAATCCACCTACATTCCCTTATCCCCTTTCCTTCTGTTTTCCAGGGTCAGAACTGCCAACCAAATTCACATGCTTTGCTGACAAACGAGATAAACCCCAACAAGAACAAGTATCCGTGTCCCCAGGAGCCCTCCACTCCCAGCCAAGGGCCAAATTAGAGATGGGAAGACAGACCTGCACACAGACACCTGTAGATGGTCATGTGAATACAGAGTTTTATGAAGGTTATTTATTATGAAGCACTTTATTTCCTGACTACGTGAGGCAGGAGGATGTGGCTGTCATGCCCCTTTTCTCCCCTTTTAGAAACTCYTCATTATGCAGGCAGCAGAATGGACTGGTTTTTATTATTATTATTATTATTGCAGCAACCGCCTTCTCTCTCTGACTCTCACTACTTTAGCTGAGCAAGGGTTATAACAGCCACCTGCATATTACGCTGAAACATCTCTGATAGCATATGAAAATAGGACTTGCACCTCTAAAAGGCCCTGGTAACAGGTCAGATCATTGAAACAGATTCTGCTCAGCTTTTTACATTGTTTTTCAGATCCCTGCCTCCTCCTGTCATCACTTTTATTTTACTTTCAGTAGTTCATGAACTTTGCATGTAAAAAGATCCTGGCTGGTTTTCCCTTTTGAGGTATTTAATCAAAGACCTCGCACGATGTATTTTTTTAATTTAAAAAGCATCATAATAGCTTTTAGCTTTTTAGATAAAGCAATATGTCTGAACTGTAGCAACTGGAGATCCTGACCTCAATTAACTAACTCATATTTGGAAAAGAAAGGCCAAGGATTAAATTGAAAAGAACACTTTCTGGGGAGTCTTTCCCTTTCCAGGCTTTTGTTCTTGCTCATGCTAAAATAGAGAATTACTAGTGAAAGTAACAACAATTAATCAGCAGTTTGCTAACATGGTATTTTTTCCTCACCATTTCTAATGGTTTGTATTTCTTATTTGCAATTCTGTCAGAGTCCAAGGTACACACTGCTTCCGGGCACAGTCTGTAGATGAAATTGTGAAGAGAAAAGGAAATGTTCATTCACTCCTGGTTGCAAGCCCAGGCAGACTGCTGAGTCAGAAGTGTTAGAAATCAGCTTAACCAATGCTGTCCAAAACCCCTGGAGCAGGTTTATTAGCTAAAGACTTTTTTTTCCTCCTTCTTACCTGTTGGTAACCTTTTTATTACAGTAAGGAAGTTATGAGGATTTGGCATTTCTCGTTGGGAAACATTCAATGCAATACCCAACACAACTTCCCTCCCACAACATTGGCTCTGCACTTTGCCAAACCCTCTTCTTCCTTGACCGTGTTAAAATCATACACCAGCCAGCACCAAACGGAGAGCTGGAAGAGATTGTCTCTCATTAATTAACTCCACAGACTCCACAAAATAGGACACTTACCCATGCTCTTTTAAAGAGAAGACTTTCCAAGCGCTCCTGAAATTCCTCCTCCCAGCCTCTTTGCACATCATCTTCCTTGTGGCTGCTGAACCAGCCAAACTGCTGAAGCCTGTTAGCCAATTAAGGCCCCACAAAAGTGAAAGGCCAAAGAGCTAGACAGATCTAGGGGGAGCTTCCTGGCTAATCCTCTCATTACAAAGCTAATCCTGTGAGAAATGCTTCCTACTGGAAGTGGCTAAGTTCTAGGGATTTGTTTTCTAATCCAGTGCCGACTTGAAGATGTTCTAGGAAAATAATTTCCACTTTTGGCTCCACTTAGAGCCTCTTCTCCAAGGGATGCTCCCTCCACAGCTCTGTGCTCTAGCCCTTTCCTCCTTGCCACGTGCCCTGAGATGACTTCCTCCTTCCCCTCTCTGTGGCCCTGGACTTCTGCACAAGGCAGGAGAAGCCCTGGGGCAGGGACAGGCCGTGTTGGAAACCACTCAATTTTCTTGCTTGTGCATTTGTTGTGACTAGGGAAGGCAAACTGTGTGACTAGGTCAAGTAAAAGCAGGGCAAAGGAAGAACATTGTCTGTTGTTTGTAGCACTGGTTGATAGAGTAATATCAGGTGTGGATCCCATGGACCAGAAGATAGGCAAAGGAAGAAAAAACATACTCAGGGAATGAAGAGGGTTGTGGAGAATCCAGTAAGGGGTCCTCAGACTTTCTTGTTCACCTTATGGGCAAAGCACCTGTCCCACTAGCTATAACTGATGATTTCTGGCTTTAGTTTTTCAGAAAGAAATGGCCTAGTTATATGTGTGGCTACATACTGAAGCACAGATTAGAGTTCTTGCTTCTGTTAATAAATCATTTCTAGAAAGGACAGAAGCCACTTTTAATATCCTTAAGAGCAAACAGTTCTGAATTAGATATGCAGAGATCTTTGGAAATCATTACTAGGACCTTTCTTTCCCCTGTCCTCCTCTTTGTGTAAAAGTTCTGGTATTTGAAACAAAAGCTCTGGCAAACAGATATGCTTCTTTTTCCTTAGCTAACAGGCAGATGGAAAAAAAAGTCTCTTAGTGCAATTAGCTAAATTCCTTTAGATGGGTTAGATGCAAGGCCTATGAGGCTTCTCTAAGCTTAAATGTAATCCTGCATGTTTGTGATGGGATGCTGGGTCAAAAAGGAGCTATTTTTTTCCCTAAGAATGTTCTTTCTCCAAGCTTTTTCTTGCATCCTAGACTTTTGTCTACTATTTCAAGTAATTCTTTGCTAACTTTTCTTCCTTTTTATTTAGAGTGGTTCATGTTAAAGATGGCTGTTTCTGAGAAGGCTGGKTTTTTTTTCCTCCACACTGAACAGAGTGCAACAGAAAGTCCATCTGCAAACAGCTTGGATGAGAATTCAGTGCTTCTTTCACAAACTGCTTCAGATAAGCAAAGATGAAAGCAGGGGAAATATGAGAAGGTCCTTTGCATGGGTTCCAAAGGATGAGTAATTTCTGGTATACTAAGAATGAAAACAAAAATATGCCTGTTTTTTAACCTGTCTGGTATGATCGTTTCTCATTTATGAAACAGAAAATCCACTCAATTAGTGCAGTTCTCTTATTTCAGCTGATTTGCAGAGGTTCGATGTTGAGGATTGAACAAGCAACAATAGATTATATTTTCTGCCAAGTATGAGTTCACAACAAAATTCACTGATGTAGTATTTAATACATGACTCATATCCCCGGGATCAAAAAACAGAACAATTATGAATGATGCTTTCAACCTTCCATCACCAAAACAAAGTTTATTTTGACTGCATGGATTTAGTCCCTTGTCTCTTCCAGTAGTGATTTTAAAAGTAAGAATATCCTTCCTATTTCTGCTAGAGACTTGTAAAATGTCTACAGATACCAGGAGAGAGGAGAAATCTCTGAAACAGCCCAGGATGCCAAAACATGAACTTGGCATTTTATGCAGCCTTAGGACCAGATGCTTTATCATATAGTACATTTATGTGTGTACATATATATACATATATAAAAATGACAGTTCAGCTTTTGAACCAAGAATTGCATCTAAATAATGCACATATGTGATGCTATGGGGACATGCAGAGTGTAATATGCCATGTTCTCCTGCTTCATGCTTTGTAACAGGTGATCTTTATGTCTTGATTTAAAGTCTCTTTAAGTGAAGACAAGAGTTTCGTAAAGGAAGGGAGAAAGAGAATRTATTTCAAGAAAGCCATTTCCTACATTCGCTCTTAAATTAAGGACTGTTTGCTTGGACAGTGTTTGCTTGCTCCTATTACTTGGCCAAAGCCGGCAAACTACAGGGAACAGAAAACCCATATCAAGTTTAAAAGGACGTTGTCTTGAGGTCCTACATGAGTTAAAACCTTCAAACCAAACTGGGTACTGTCAAGACCGGAGGATCTCAGAGCCAAGAGGTGCCAGCTAACTGATCCCGTTTGTGCTATCTGGCACCAGTTTTACTCCACAAGAGGCAAGCGGGAGGCCCGGTGCTCCCACTTTCGGGCCAGCCTCAAGGAAAGGCAAGAAATACAAAATAAAGCACAACAGGGAGCACCTACCTTTGGCTTGGTTACTGGCCTACACAGATGGAGGAACGCTCCGTCTGAGTTGATCCTTAGCTTTCTTTTATGTACTGCTGGGAAACGGTTGCTAAACATCACCCAGACTGCTCTAAAGGTATTTCCCTTCCTCCCCACCTTTTATTCTCCCCACTCCATAACTCCCTCCTTGGCCAGGCTTCGCAGAGAAAGCTGCTGGGACGAGGCACTGCGTAAGGCACCACTGCTGACCATGGCCCGCAGCRAGCTGGGAATTCCAGTCACCGTGTGGATGCAGATTAAAAACCATACTTTTAACCACAGATGGTGGTGGTGGTTGTTGTTTTTTGATGGCAATACCAGCTCAGAACACTCTGCTTTGACTTACTTATGAAGTTTAATTGCTTCACATCGTTCACATTACAGCAAGAAAATAGAGCAGTCCATTTCATTTGAATTTCGTACTAGTTTTATTTTTGCTTCTCAAGACCTATTCAAACTTTGCAATGTTTTGTAGCATAGAAAATATTTCTTAAAATAAATACTGAATACATGRATAATCTCACCTGATATATGATCCCCAAAAGAATCACTGCCAAACTGTTCACAGAGGTAATTTGACAGGCAAACATGAAGTAATCAGAAAGAAAAATAAAACTCTGAGCAACAGTTAAGGTGCTATTTACCCATAGCAAAAATTTCTCATCCTCTCAGTCACATTTGTTTGCTCTCTGAAAGGTGGTTTATATCTTTTTCATGCTTTTTTTTTCAATTAACAGCCAGTTAATTATAACTAATCTAGATGACCACCAGCATTTCTTTACTACATGAAGCCAACCTCAATAGCATTAGCATACAGCATTTTATAGCACTGGATTTTAGTAGCTGACAGTGTACTATATGTAGGCAAATACATGTATCAGCTGTGTATCAGTGAAYATTCTGGATTTCATTTCTAATACTACAAAAGACATATAGGAACATGCTGTCTATCTGTCTGGTACTGCACCTGGTAGCCACTGCATCTTCCTCTCTCGTTCAATCTCTGTCTCTATGAAGMTTCTTGCAAGCAGAAACCACCACAGGCCTTTCACGAGTCAACATTTAGCTGTGTCGTAAAACAAACCACCTAAATGCACACACAAACATGTGTTTTCTCGGCTTCAGACCCTGCTTTTGCCTAGACCAGGTGATCAGTGCATAAATAACGGCAATACATAATCCCCGCAACTTTCCTCGGCTCAGGAGCAGTTTCTTGCCAGTTTTGTGCCTTCTATCTTTGCTCCAAAAACCCCTTCCCATTGCATGGCAAGGTCTGGCCTTTGCTAACCCCAGATTTCGCCTTCCTCTGCCTCCCAGGGCCTGTGGCAGGGAAAAGGCAGCCCCTTGGAGAGGGGGAGAGGGAAGGCAGCCGCCACRGGGTGGGAAAGGTAAGCCGGCGGCAGGGGAAAGCGCAGAGAACAGGGGAGAAAGGAAATCTCCAATTTCCCCCTTTGCTTTGAAATAGCTTTCTAGAAAAGGCTAGTGGAAGTGACTCCTGGCTGTAAGGAATAAATGTAGCGCTAAAAAAAAAAAAAAAAAAAAAAAAATCCAAATGCAAAGCAAAAGATTCATTATGCAGAGCCATACAGCCAGTTGTCTTAGAGTCTCAGATGAATACTTTACAGCTTTTTTTAATACAAAACGGAATATTATGGTATGACAATAAATAAATAAATACATATTAAAATACCCTCTCGTTTTTGTATTTTTCAGGTGTAAAATCGCAGTAGGTTTGCTTCAAAGTCCAAGGTGTCATCATAAAATATTTCTCTCACACAAATACCTCCTGCAGGTATTCACGTATTCAAAGGCGCACCAGAGGTGGAGGGTTCAGCTGGAGCTTGCTTGCCAATAACTTTATCCTTTCCACACTTGTCCTTGGTGCATACAGGAAGGAYCTGTAACAGAAGAGATTTTTTTTATTTTAATATACATCGGTTTTAAGTGCTAGAATAAAGATCCAGGTGGTGTGCATTACTAAGTGGTGCCTTGCTTCTGCTTGTGCTAGAGGATGATAGACTAAATTTTTCCCCTTGCAGCCTCATCAATGGCAACCAKCTTGGTCCTACAGAAATGGCATCTGTGGAAGGAACACATCATATTCACATGCCATYGCTTTATTATTATTATTATTATTTTTAACTCCAAAGCACTCATCCAAAGTGTGGAAGCATCATTAACTATGTTCTGTAATGAGGTGGAGGAGCCTGCAGCACAAAACCAGCATGTGATTCTCTGTTTGAAATTATGGTATCTTGCTCAGTTTTCACCTTCTTGAATTTGCATCCTTTCCTACACACCACAAGTTCACACACGTGCTGKTTTTTTTCATCCTGAGCATTGCTAAGAGAAAAAAAAAATGTTGTACTTTCCCATGCTCTAGAGGAGACTCACTGCCGGAGAACTAGTGACACTTTAATCTTGTGAATCAACTGATGACAGAAGTTGTGACGCGCTGCTGTGGGTTTTCCACATGGAAGCATGCTCCATGCTCTTCTTCGAAAGATTGCTTTTCTACTTGAGACACTTCCTTGAAGCTGCTTCCTCAGCCAGCTGCACGTGACTCTGCTGTGTGCAGGTTATTTTAAAAGCTGCTGAGGAACAGCGTAGTGGTATGGCCGCTATTTGCCTAGTTAGTATCTATATAAACATAGTAACAGAGCAAAGCTTCCTCCACAGAGTGTCTAATCATTAATAAAGTAAACATTTTCTAGTTGTTTCCACTTTCGGGCATGTACAACCCGCTGAAGGTCTGGCTGGTGGCCTCACTGAACAAGTTAAAGTTTCCACTTCTCAAAGCACTGCTAACCCGCCGGATGAGACGGTGTGCCTCTTGGGACGGAGTGAGCTCTGCGGCTACTGGCTTCATCCCTCTCTCCCTGCAGGAAACCCAGCCTGAGCGATGCAGGACCTGTTTCGGCATGCCATGAAGCCTGGTGGTGCCCAGTGGGAGCCGAGCCTCTGTGAGCCCCTGTTCCCAGTGCCACCGTGGCCAAGCTGCAAAATGRCCTGGGGGTCTCTTGGCATGTGCACATGGAGGTGAGGACACACAAACTTACCCAGCAGGGCCCGGCTCGATGTCCCTCTGAATCATGCAGCTGCCTCAGGTAGTGGCAGAAGAGGAATCCAAAGAGAAGGAGGGAGATCAGAGGAACTAACACCCCAGCTGTGATGGCAAGGGCTGGCACAACGGCTGCATCCTGACCTGTKGGGAAAGTAGTGGGTGCTCTGATGGATTTGTGCAGAAAGAAGAAAACCCTCAGTTTCAGACATCCCTTAGCTAATCCCATAGGGTAGAAAGTCCCAGTGTTGGCACTGGAAGTCCGTATCAGCTTGTATACAAGAAACATGGCCAGCAGACCTGTGATCGGAGGACCTGATGCCATGGTCAGGCACACAGTGCTCACACCTGTCAGGTTACTTAGGGCTGGCATGTCGTATCTACATGTCAGGCTAAATGGCACAGGAAGACTGCTGAGTCCTCAACAGAGCCTTCAGGGGCTAGGGACACATCATGGTATGTGGGTTACTCAGCAGGCACCACATGCTGCTCCAAACTAATGCCAATGCCTCTGGCTGCTCTGGCTCCCTGGCACCTTCCCTCCTGCCATTCTTCAAGGTCCCTTCCAGACTTGGCCTTCAAACTTTTAGATGTTTTCCCGCAGTCTAACCCAGGAGGCATTTCCCTTTCATCACCCTGTGTCGAGCAAGGAGCGYGGTGCACCTGCACACACTTTCATACTGACCCTGCATCAGGCTGTCTGTGGGCAGGAACAGGGTCACGTTTAGAGATGGATGTTGGATCACACACGCAACAGGATACTCCTGGAGGATTTTGGAGTGGGTGAGGGTGAAATTGCTGATGACGGTCACGGTCTGGTTGCTGACTYTTATGTGGTACTCTCTTGGTTTCTGCTGCAGGGCACTGGGAAGCCACCAAGTGATTTTTGGAGCTGGCTTCCCTGTTGCTGAGCAGCTGATCTCCACCATTTTGTCATCATTCTTGGCTTTGTCYGGACTGAGGAGAAGCTTAGCTTCCACTTTGTGGTCCAATATGGCTGTAAAATACAAAGCGATAAAATCCATTGCTTTCTGCTTACATTTGAGCAAGGAACAGGGAGAAAAGATGCCTTTGGTGTCTCATCTTATTTCCTGCTCATCAAAACCCTGGAAGTGACAAATGAGTGTGAAAGTCATCGAGTTTCAGTCCTGAAAATGAAGAATTTGGCAAAAACAGAACACAAGAATAGAAGCATGCATGGTTCAAATCAAAACTAAACTGGAGCATCTCAACCGAGGAGTGGTGATACTGGATAATTAAAAAGCAACCATGAAACTACATGTCCTCCTCTGTCTGAAAGGACTGAATAGTTGCACTGAATTCTTGTTCTTATCCCTTAAATTTATCTTTATGATTAGCTTTATTGCTATTTGAGATGATTTGAGCACTACAGGACTAAATTCATCCTCTGGTTACACCACAGGACTCCACTTGTAGAGGTTTTGTGCATTGCATCTTTTTTTTTTTTTTTTCCTAACATTGGTTTTTGAAGGTGTCATAGTATCCCTCAAAGCTTATTTAGAGATCATTTGTTCCAAACTCCTCCTCACTCTCAAAGATTTTGGGATGCAGACATATTTAGTCTTAATGAGCAGGTAGGATGAACCACAGGCATCATTCTTGCTTGCTCACTTGCATAAAGCCTGCTTTTTGATTACTGTTTATATCACTGGCTCCCAGTTGCAAGGCTGGGTAGAACATGTCAAGTGAATAAAGCACAGAGAGAGAACAAGAGAGAGTAAGACCAATGCTTTGGAGCCGAGCYGAAGCATGACAGTGGGGTTTTCTTTTGTTTCTGCCTACCTGTCCTTATATCTAACAATTGTGTTGCTCGTATTCGGATGTTAGCAGATAAACTCTCCCTCTGCATTTTTATTGATATTTGTTAGTAGTAGAGATGACTTTGAAATACAAAGCACATTGTATTTGCAAGGAAGCAGAACAGCATGCAAGGATGCCGAGGTTGTACAATGCTGTTCACTAGGGAAAGTAGTAAGACCAAGTGCATGGTGCTTGAGTGAAGTCTTTGGGCATTTGATATAGCAGGATCCTTAGTGGGCAACAGGACAATGGACAAAGTGCCTGAGCCTTACAATTTTCCAATTATTAAAATATGAGAGTTGCAGTAGAAAGAATTCTCAGCATGAAAATGTGTGTTGAAATTTAGCCAAGTGGCTGGATTTTTCTAAGAGTGAGCATGTGGCAGCCGCTGATACCATCAAGGGATGCTCCGCACATGTGAAAAATCACCTATTTATTTCTCAGCCATAAAAAAYCATGGACTAACTTAGGTTTGAAGGGACCTCTGGAGGCCATCTAGTGCAAGCTCCTGCTCAAAGATGGTCTGTTTAGTTCAGGTTACTCAGGCCAAGATTTATACAGGCAGATAACTCTATGTGGGAACACTATCTGCAGGTTTCCATATGGCAGCTTGCCCAGCTTGCCAGGTACTTCAATGTAGGTGTTGATTGATGGTGCAGGGGTCCAAAGACTACTCTACTTTTAGGTGCCTGTTTCTGAAAGTATTCTTTATTTAATCTTGTAAATACAGATTTTGTTCAAGTTTGAGTTAATAGGAATGCCCTGAGATTAAAAAAMTATCAATTACTGTATATAGTATATAGTAATAATATTTGCAAGTGTTATTATTAACAAAGCAAAAACCAACAATTGTGATATAGTCTGCCCAATGTTTATGCTGGAATTAGTTATTGCCACAACACTAACAAACATATCACTATCATTTAGCAATCCTGCTTTTAAACAAAAACCATGCATTTTCTGTTTACCCTTCTTAAGAAAAAAAACGTTTTTTTCATTTTGGGCAGGTAAATGAGGATTTACAAATGAAAGAGATGCAGAAGATACCAAATGAGTCTGTTCAAGGGGGAAAAAAAGTATATGCCCGTTGCACAAGGGCACCTACACCTCCTCATACAATTCCATATATCCCTCACAAAACTGCATGGATCTTCCAAGCAAGAGGATAGAAATTCTGTACTAGCGGTTTTGCTTTTTTAATGTCTATATCTCATTTATTTACTATAGTTGTGCCTGCTTGAAAGAATGAAGTGGCTATTTCTCATCTCTTGACTCACCCTCAGACAGAAACCCAGCATTACCCCACAAATAGAGTTGGTGGAATCCACTAGTGTTGCTCTGAAAACAATAAGAAAAGTGTTTAGGGGGGATTTCAGAGGGAATCTTTCAAAATCTCCCCTGTGGGAAAGGACAAGTGTCACAAACAGTTTATATTTTGCTTAATAAATGATCTCTGAACTTCTTCTTTCACTCACGAGATGCATAAAAATAACACCTCCTCCAATACCATTAAAATCAAATATTAGGGAGCAACATCCAAAAACAGTAAAGGAAAACTCTCACAAATGTTTCTGGTGAGAGGGCTTTACTGGAACATCAGCGTTAAAAAAACAGAGGCTGCAGATTCGTATCATTGCTCCAGTCTGGCAATTTCCAATCAAYCGATTCAAATAAGGTGAGCTTTGGCTAACAAAGGCACTATCAGCACAGAGGAAGATGATGAAAATTGCACAGCATCATATCCTGGTAGAAACAGCTGCCTTCCAAATTCACTGTTATTCTCACAAAGCAGTCCTCTGCCTTCCCACATTAGACCCTGGGGAACAATCATCAGTTGATCTTCCCCTTATTACGTGTCTGTAATAGATGCACAGACAAAATCTATTACTACTTGCTTTTATAGTAGTCCTGCCAAACCGAGWGTTAGCATGTGCCTCGTGCTGATGCATGCAGTTGCAGAACTGCTTCTTTTGACTTACACCAAAATATTTATTTCCAGTGCGAATGTACCTGCAAGAGATCTTGTRCTCAAGTACTTGCATCAGTAGAGCCTACAAAGCAGTAACGTAAATGTTCCCAAACTTGAGCCATGAGTGTTCCCAAGTATTTGAAAAAGTGGCTTTCTAGTGAATTATGTGCTTTGATTATCTGTAATGCCCTTCTGTTAGTGGGGGGGGGGCTGTCAGATGATGGTGAGTTCTTTACGTTGAAAGACTTGACCCTGATCTCRGAGAAACTGATAAAAAGTTTGAAAAATTACAATATATCTAGTGATTACAGAAATTCCTTTTCAATTAAATGAGCATTAATAAGCAACTCTGTGCCTCAGTTTTCATCCTTAAAAAATAGCGATGACACTTCTCCACTATCCTGTAGACTTCCAAGCAGCTGGAGCTATCTATATCCAAACAGGAAGTAGCTGAAGAAATGCCAGCAAAATCTTAAAGAGTATTTTGACTCAGCAAGATTAGGCCATCTTCAAATGACTCATYCCCTTCTCTCCAGCACCTGCCTACTCTCTCCCTTTTGGGGCTTCATTCTCATCCTCCTCCATAGATCCTTGTTTGGCACCAAAGGGCAGCAAAATAGGGCAAAACTGAGGAGGGAGAGGAGCATACAGTTCAAAAGAAATCCACCACGCACACATGAAAACATTCTCTTCGGAAATAGTTTTGGTTAAAGGTTACAGGGCAGAAGACTGCCTCTTCTCCACTTTTCTATTTTCAGCCAGACATGTCTGAAATCCTACTAGTCCGTACTTGTATTTTTTCATGGTGCTCTGCCCTGTTCCCAGCACGGTTTCACTTCCCCTTGGCCGCCGTGCAGCTACGGCACCCACCCTGGAACACCCCTCTTGCAAAGGCTGCTGTAATCGGGCAATAACCAGCCTGTAAACTCCCTGGTAGTTCCCTCTAGAGGGCAAACAGATGCCATCGTTTCATTTTCAGCCGTAAACTGGCTTCCTCTCCTTGCTCTAAATTACTGAGCCTTAGGTCACTGCAGCCAGTGAGTCCCATGGCCACTCGTTTCGCCATRCATTTAGTTTATTTATGCTGACGCCCTAGGACGTGTTTGATAAAGCACGTTTCAGGGATGCCATGATGACCTGGCCCGTGAGCTGGCACGCCTGCAGGTGGCCAGCGAGCCTGGGCTCCGAGAATGGGAAAACCACCATGGGAGCAGCGGGCTCGTGCCTACCAGTTAGAGAAGCAAAACACTTCTCAGTCGCTGCATTTTTGTCTGAGAAGCAGGAAGAGATGCTCACAAGCACTTGCGTATTAGCAGAAAAGCGTTTTTCAGGAGTGGAGATCTGCTAAGGGACGAATCACAGGTGATTTTGGGCAATACTTCCCCCACTTTGGTAAACAAAGCAAAAGAAAACAAAGACATCTAGCGCTATGTTTAGATTCATAGGATAAACAAGAAAAGTATCTTTCTGCAAAGTCCTTCTATATTTTCCCGTAATGTATAACTCAGCATTTACCCTCTGAGTGAGTCAAGGTTGGATTTTTCCTAAGAGCACTTTCCTCTTAATATCTAAAATATTGAGTAACTTTCTTCTGCTAATTTCTCTCTTCTGCTGAAGGAACTTCCCCAAGAAGGGGAAAAAGGAACCTCTGTTTCAGACTTACTTTTCCTTCACATTTCCCCCTCCTTTCTGCTACAACTTAAGTCATCTTTCCCCTGCAAGCCAGGCTCCAGAGGTTTTCTGCGCGTGAGGCTCCTAGCACATCAGTATGTGTATGAGTATTTGTGTGTGTGTTTATCAGCAGAAAGACCAGGTATGAACGATAAACAAAATTCTCTGCAGGAATCATACCATCAGTGGCAGGTCCCAGACACACTCATATTTTCCACRTGGGACAACCTCTTCTTCAAGCTAATTTATACTGTTCAAGCTAATTGATACTGATCTGCCCAATATATTCATGTGGCAAAGCCCAGCAGCTACACTGTATTTCAGCTTTTTTTTTTTTTACATCCATATCTTGAACCTGATCTATTTATTGCCAAGTTTACTATTGTTTCAGAATCAATTTCTGATATGTTAGTTACATGTACGCTACTCTACCTTTTGACACCTCATATGTAAGACTGAAGGCAGAGTAATAAAAAATGCTTAATTTACTTGCTTAGGAGCACAGAAGCAATAGTCAGAAGAAGAAGAAGAGCATCAGGTTCACGTTTGCAGCAGGACAGCTATCGGTACGACACAGAGCCAGCAGCTCTGAGGAAGCTGCRTATTAAATGTCAGCTTTTGGATCTAGCTGTTGTTGACTTAAAGAGGAAGAAAATTAAAGAACTGCTAAACACTGCTTTCCCATCAGAGATAAAATCAGTGAAGGAGGGAGAGCCAGAGAGGAAACTGAGTGATTTCCCACAGAGGTTTAGCAATGCAACCGGTGGCCAGGGAAGGTTTTTCCCTGGTGGGAGGGGGGGAATGGTTTGGTCTTCAGAAAGATCTCACCCCGTACGCGATTACAATGCCTCACCGTAAACCTGGAGACACATCCTGCCAGTGACAGCCCCAGAGGGAAACGTGTTGAAGATGCACTTGTAGCATCCCTCATCTTGGAAAGTGACTCCCTGAAGGAAGATGGCCGAGGCTTGTAGCCCACTGTGGGCAAAGCTCACATAGCTGCTGTAGTTCTTCGCAATCTTTTGGCCGTTTATGGTACTGTACGTTGCTATATTGTCATCTACCCCTTCCACTTCCTTCTGCCAGGTCACTTGTAGCACATCTTCATTCGTGATCAACCGACATGAAAAAGTAACGTTTCCACCTGCCTGGACCGACTGGGCCTTTCTGTTCATCACCTCCACAGAGCCTGGGGGAGAAGAGGACACCACACTCAGACTCTTCTTTCACCCTCCCATAAGGCACCCTGCACAGGTGTCCCCACCACCGCTACCTTCAATCGCTTGCGCCAGCAGCTCCAGAAGGCTTCCAGGGAACAATAAAAACGCAACCTGCAAGAATTCCCCTGAGAATTTCACTGGACGCGACATCTCTCACCCCGCTTCACTCGAAATGTTTCGCCAGCCGTGCAGAAGGGCAGCTCCRGCGCCAGCAGCAGCCGAGGTCTCTCTGCTAAGGCTACTCGCTCACCAGGAACCACAGAAAAGGCCCCTAAATATTCAGCCGTGCTACCGAACATACAGACACCAGCGCGTTACTGATTTGTGAGCACTCTCGTGGCATGGTTCAACCGAATTGGTAAATCAGCTAAAAATTTTTGCCCATGTCACTATATACCACCCCCATGCAYTTATTGGAGACTGAAAACAGAACAAGAAACGAAGGAAAAAACTAGCTCGAGAGGAGCATGGCAGAACGCTTCTGCTCTCTTATTTTGGACTCCAGTCCACAGAAACAGCAGAGCCCTTTCTGAAGATCCACAGACCAAAATCGTGYTGACAATCAGCAAGAGCAAGAAGTATAATACACCTTTCATAGCATAAACACCATGACATTAAAGATCTCCAGGGAAAAGAAARAAAAMCACTYTTCTCTTGCAATTCCTAGACAAATRTGGAAAAACTATTTAAGGGCCAGACGAGGCAGACAGGTGCTCCCAGGTGCATCAGCTCAGATCCAGGGTATTGCTGCTCTTAGGATGACAATTTTTAAAGTTTATTTGTATATACCAGTGCATGCAGCAGCACGGGAACGGAGTTATCAGCCGGGACAGATGCAACACTGAAAACGTATCACTCAATTTACAAGGAAGCCAGCTATCTTTGCAATTTTTAAAGACAGATGAGGTTGTCTGTAGCACACTACAGCAGGTACAGTTGTCCACCCAGGGCATGTCTAAACTGCCTGACATAGCTCACTTATGACCTGCTCTCCCTGCAGCTGCAGCTTATAAATACACAGACGGTTGATTAAACACAGGTGCTGTAAGTTAAGTCAGCAGTGAAATGTTCAAATGCCCATAAGAAGAGGGCAGTTGTGTGYATGGCCAGAAGGGCCCAAAGTGGTCTGTCACCCTTGGTTTCACCTTGACTGGGAAGTGTGAAGATGGGACTGCAGCGAAGAGCAGTGATTCAGCATGCTGACAAGACCTTGTTGCCAGCTGAGGTCTATGGCACCTGCTCTACCAAAGGGGGTAAAAAAAATAGTAATAATAAAGGAAAGTTACCTGACACAGCAGTCCAGACCGCAGAGAGAAGGCAGGCGACTATCATTTTAGCTCCGAGCTCAGCAAGACAAGCAAGCAACTGGCCCATTGAGAGGCTACTTCCCTTTTTTTATACTCTTTGCTCTTACTCTAGGGACATTCCTGCTCACATCATGTACGGTAAGAAGTATCTCGTAAACTCTTCCTGCCCCTCAGGCACCGAGCTGAATAATAAAAATTTGGGGGGATGTAATAACAAATGTCAGAGTAAGAAACTGAAGATTTTCCAGGCAGGCCACTAGACAGATGGGAACAAAGGTTTATAAGGCTGGATTTTTCAGAAATGCTTTTCTTCGCAAGGTTAGGGGTTTTGCAAGTGCTTCACTAAAAACCAGGATTTCTAAATAGCCTGAGCACCCAGCACCTGTCTGTCTGTAAGCCTCAGTCCAGCCAGGCTGACCCAGGCTGTACGTGTCTGGGTGATGGTCAAACCTCCAAAAAGAAGCGCACGCAAGGGAACTGAGCACGGGGAAGAGGAAAGTCAGTGCCAAGGCTGACCTGAGCTAGTCCCTTCCTTTCTGGGGATGGGGACGGGGAAAAGAGCGCTTGGGGAATACCCATATTAATGTGAGCAGTACAAATATCCTGGACATTTAACTTATATGTAAATCAGAGGCCCCAAGTTAGGGGTTTGTCCCCCACACATAAATCGATGGAGACCCAGGAACTGCTGATGCTGCTATTTGCCTATACCTGACTTCCCCCAGAACAACAAGACCRAGCAAACAAAGTGCTGAACCCAAGGCTTAGGCCATACACTGTTTCAGGGAAAAATCAGAGCACTGATGTTCCCTGTTCTCCCCTCAGCTCCGCTGGTCTCAGCGGGTCCACGCTCCTTCCCTAGCCCAGTGTCTGCCCTTCAGGCTTTGCCTACAGCCCAAACCACCCRCCAGAAGACCTTGGGATGGTCCCTCAGGCACACCTGTCCCCCAGGCGCAAGTAAGCATCCTCACCTGAGATGATACAGAAATCCACTTGTACAGCTACTGTGAGTCATTATTTTTGTGCCTTTCTGCTTTGTCATGGTCTGTGTTTCTCTTTTTCTGCCAGCTGCTGATGACAGCGCTGAGAGCAATGCAATCTCAGCCGGCAGGTGGCTCACRCACCGCTCCCGGGGCAAGCAGCCAGCCAGACCTCATTTGCTATTCAAACTTTTRCTGGTAAACTAACGTTCAGGTTTCTGTTATCTCATTAAGTGGCTTACATTTTTGTAGCCCCAAATGAGCATGATTGCATTTTAAAATATTTTCTTTTTATTTGAATTACCGCGCAAATCAATCTTGAATCATGAAAATACATTAAGGAAGCCAGCAGGCCCAAATCATAACATGCATGAAATTTTCAGACCCACTCACACACACACAGCCTTTCTGAATTTTCAAAACAGGAAAAAGCAGGGAAGGTTTTCTGAAGCTACATCCTCATGCACCACAGCTTCCTAGCAGGGCGAGAAGGACTTTTATGGGGATGTGAGGATTTGTTCCAAGCTTTGCTGGTGTACTCATGTTAACACTATTACACTTATTACTATTACTAAAGTTTTGTTTTTAAAATAAAATATTAACAAAAAAAAAATTCCATAAACTTTCAGATACTTCTAATGCAGTCGTCGTAGCTGAACCTCAAAACTTAGTGATCATTAAAGGAATTGCACTTTGTTAAAAAAAAAAAAAAAAAAAAAAAAAAAAAAAAAAGTCCAGTTTATTTATTTATAGGAAATGTCCTTGTCAGCTTTAACTATTTTATTTTCTGCAAAACACATCCTAATCTTCCAAGTCTTTCCAAACAACCTTGAAAACCTGCATGCAGCTTGTGCAGACAAACAGCAAACATCATTYAGACTTCGCAGCATCCCAGCAAAGGATGGAGACAGCTTGTGCGGCTAGAAAGACACTCTCTTTCGATCGCTCCCAGCATCGGCCACRTGGCGATTAAGAGCCATACACGCTGGCTGCTCCTTCCAGCCTCTTCTCCTCCCTGCTGGCAGCTGCTGGTGCTACTGGGACCCCAGCCACAGCCGCAGCTCCAGCGTGTAGCTGCCTGTATCTGGTGCCTGCGGCATCTCTTTCCGATCGCCCTTCTCCCAGGGGCYGGGCTCAGGATTCAGCCTTGCCCCACCACCAGCTGGACTGGTAACATCAGCAGTGTTTCACTAGCACAGCACAGGAGGCGACAAGCAAGACGCTAGGTAAYGACAACCAGCACACATCCGTCACATGATTTTTAAAACCTGATTAATTGCTTTAAACACAGGCCAGGCAGGAATATAGGGCCTGGTCATTAACAATATCACTTTTTTCCACTTAGCACGCATATCTTCAAGTGCGTTTAGGTAAGCATTTCCTGATCTGTTCATCTTTACATAGACGTCGGGTGGACTGCAGACATCCTCCCCTGCTTTTTAATCACGTTAGTCACATCCCCTGCTCTCTCTTACTGCAACTGCGCAGCAACTTCACTTTTCATACCTGCAAAGAATGGCCTGAGCTTAAGGCATTTTCCAAAACACAACGAAAACTTGGAAATAATTAGGCAGAAGATAGTTCTGCAACCCTTGTTTGAAAAATACTTTGATTCACATCGAAGAAAGATTCCTCCCCTTCTTTCCTTTCTCTTTCTAATGCTCTGAGACACTCTCTCCAGTCCTGAGTAATTCAAAAGAGAGAGATGTAAAAAAATTAACTGCATAGAGTCACTAAATGAGAACATTTCCACATGACCTAAGTGACTAATGACATCGACAAATCAACAGGAGTGATTTTCTGGAAAGTGTTACTGACAAAAACCAGTCAGAAACAACCATAGCTTCTGCTCACACAGGCAAAAACGTTTTTCTTTTTACCATCGAAATCCAGGTTAACAAGCAGGTAGTTACCTACTGTCTCAGAGCCTTTCTGGGGCATCTCTTTAAGGATTGCCCGTAAATAGAAAAAACACTGCTGAATTTGGAGGTTAGTACACCAATGCTGGTAGCAGGTGCTAGCGATAGTCCCTACTACTACTACTGGCAAGCTGCATGTTGAATGCAATTGAACAGATCTGGTGCTTTAAAACATGCCAACAAGTAAGGCAAGCACAAGCTGCAAGGCACAGCAAATCCCTCTAGGTCCCTGCTGGACCTGGAGAGCGACAGCGCACTGGGTGAAGCACGCTGAGCCTGCTGCCCTGGCCGTGGGCTGCGTCAGGAGCCAGCTCCGGTCACCAGGGCAGCATTAGAGGGAAAGTTTCACATCTGTGCTGAAGTTTTAGAAGAGCTGTCACAGCTGTAGCTTGCATGCAGCCACGGCTGTTTATCCCCGGTCAYGCTCGACTCAAATGTTGGATCCATGAACTCTCCCCAAACTGAACCCCCACCTCCACCCGCGCTATCGCACTGCCATCACCCAACGTGAAGGACTGCAAATCACAGCTGTCAGCACTGAAGTCTGCTGTGGGACCATGTGGCAAGCACAGCAGGGAAAGGAGCGRGAGGGCTGTTTGGCTCACACCTAGTTCGGGGTGGAGTATGTCTAGCTACAAAAACCACAAGTTACCAACAGACAGCCTATGGTGTGTGACGCTCAATAGGAAGAATGCAGTGTTTGGTAAACCAGCTRCTCCTCCTCACCGCCGAGTTTTGGACAAAATTGCTACAAACACCTGAGTCTTACAGAGATCTTTCAGCAAGGTACTGTAATAGCAATGGGTTAATTGAAATGCTCTTATTCCCTGAACCATCATTGCGCAAAGTGCATTTCTAGTTCTCTTCTTAGTCTTTCTTCTAGCTCATGAGGAAGAAAAAGGAAACAGAAAGAAAAGAAGAAAAGAGGGGGAGAAAATGAAAATGAATTGTTTTGGAAAGATTCAATAGCAAAAGCGATGCTTTACTGGCATTTTTAAAGCTCTGTTTTTTAACGTTAGGTTTGTCACAYCATTTCTCAGAAGAGCAAGCTGGCCAGGGCGTGTGGTTCGCTCTCACTGGAGGCACCCCAGGTGGCCCTCAGGCTCCTAGAGGGAGCCCCAGTGGCAAGGCACAGGGCTCGCGGTGGAGGCCGCGAGCACGRTGTTGCTCGCTTCGGCAGCGCAGGAAGCGGCATCTCTCATCCATTCCTCCTCTCTTCCTGTTTCTGCCCCCACTCGTCAAGTGATTGTCTGTGGTGAAGATCTTTTTGTTGGTGCATAATATCTGGGTGCTGCATGCATGCGCAGTGCAAGAGATAAGCAGCCTGTTCGGTCACTGASTTCCATTCTCTAACACATCCAGTAGAGAAAGCAATTCAAACAGCAGGGAAAGCACACCAAAACTAGCCACCCCAAGGCACAGAGATCTAGTGGAAGGATGGGAAACTGCCTACCAAGGTAGGTTCYGTATCATTTTGTTCTTAGTTATTAAAGAACCGGGCTAAGAGAGAGATTTTATTAAAAATAGGAACGAATGACACCTGTAACTGGGTCAACCTTAAGGGACAACATAAGGAAGCACGAGCAGTCTGGTTGATTGGACAAAGGAAGTTTTGCTAAGCAAATTAAGATGAACAATATAGTTCTTAATATGTTAGAGATTATTGCCTCAAGATGATTTTTATGGGGGTGATTTTATCCGCAGATTTTCAATGCTGAAAGCTTGTGAAGTGGGTAAGGGTATTATGGGTGAGGAATACAAGGAGCAGAGAACAAATGGTTTCAGGACAGGAAAACTGTATCTAAAAGTTCACCTTGCAATCTCCTACCTGTTGCACCATGTCTCATCAGGACAGCCTTTTACGCATGCTGTAGAGAAATAGATTGTATTTTTAACATTTATTTATGCAGTGTATATAGTACATATATAAATATACTGTATTTACATACAAATGTGTATTCAATGGTTTGCTCAGGAGGTGTGAAGGCAGAGGAGGCTACCTGGGAAGCACCATACAAGACAAGCAGGTTGTTTTTGGTGCTCGGTGCAGAGACTTCTCGTGTTGCCAGRGGTCAGCTAAGCTGCTGCTCTGCCACAGCCACCAATCTGCCATTGCTGCCCTCCCTTGAGGTGAGGGTTTCCAAAACAGTTCACAACTATTCGGCACAGCGAGGACCCTTCATTAATGATGTCACCCATAGAAAAGGAGGTAAACTAGATTAGAAATATTGCCCTTTTATCCAGATAAAATATAAGCCACTGGGATATTTCTGGGTTTATCCCACCCAAACAGGCTGCAYGGGACATGCAGGAAAGGTTGCACGACACCGCAGTGTAGCAGCCACCGGATGCTTCTCCCACCTAGATATGCAGCACCTTTCGTCATTACTTCCTCTGGGTATTCATTTTGCAGCATCACTTCTGCAAAATACTCTCCAAGCTCTTGATCTGTATCTTGGCACTTCCAAGGGCTCTCTAGCAACACTTCTCCAAGCAAACACTTAAAAATACCACTATGTGGACAGATGCCTTCTTTGATGGCTCATGGAGTCTCTTAGAGGAAAATCCCTTCTATTTCCCACAGTGTTCTCAGTAGATCAAAGGAAAAAGTTACGCAACATCCAGGTAGTCAGACTGACAGTTTCCCTGTTTTAAGGAGCACTAATGAACCGTTTGGTTGCCAAAATTAAATGTTCTGTTTATTTCCAAAGACAGTGTACCTCCTAAGCTCCCTACAGTTTTTCAGCCAAGGGACTAGGGAGTAATCACCTTGCCCAGCCTCAAAGGGAAGGCACAACAGTCCCCAAAACATAAAGTCTTGATCTCAAGAAGCAGTTTGAGTCAAGCCAACAAAATCCATGTAAAGTCAGTAGGTCCTAACCTGTGTGGTCAGTGGCAGCGAGGAGCGCTAATAAGCTCACATGCCTGCTGGATCTCAGCCCCAGGCTGTTAGCTCCTATCCTTGCTGAATCTCCCTTTTTCTGAGTGCCTATGTCACTTCTCTGGATGGGGCTTCTGCTGCTTTTGAAAACATTCCCAACGGCTTTCTGGCAGCACGAATCAGGACACTGCAAATACAATTTTCATAATGCAGATTTTTTTTCATACTAGCTACTGGTGGGGCCAGTGAAGCCCATTTCCTTATCAAAGGGGAGAGGATGAAGGTYCACCCAAGGGGGAGGAGGCACTGGCATGGTGCTTGTTGCACCCTGCACTCATGCAGCTCCACATATTATTTTCCTCAYTTTCACAAGCTCTTCTGATGCCAAACAACTGCCAGCAAGAGGTAACATGGGGAAAACATTAGCTAGTTGCTTTTTCTGTCTTGCTCAGGACAGAAAGTATTCACAACCAGTATCTCTCCCACTCCAGCTGGCTGTTAGTTCACAAGGAGTTTTACGGAGCATGTCACTTCTCAGTCAGCACCTCCTGATTGCTGATAAATCTGTATATTTACAAAAAAAAAAAAATCACAGAACTTGGAGAAGTTCAGAGAGACAGAGAAATGACAAGGGATTTTTTGCAGAAAACATGCATTCATGTGCACTGACTCAGCATTCTAGTAAAGGAGCCACTGAAGTTCATCCCAGCAAGGGCTGCTGTGCTTTTCTGCCACCAGCTTTAGTCATCATCAGCCTGGATGACAGACAGTGACAGCTAAGACTCATCTGCTCCAAAGCCCACGACAGGCTCCCATTCAGGCTAAAGGAAAAGTTCAAGCTATGGCACTGAAGTTAGAGTTTATATGCATTTCACAGTAGTCTGCCTGCCCGAGCTAACGTGGTCCTACGCTCTTGAAGGTGCTTGGTAGGCTGCACCTCATGCAGTCAGTAGCAATGGCACTAAGGCTGATGAGCAAGCTTTCCCAAAGCACCTCTGACTGCTATGTGAGAAGCTAGGCATCTAACGACTTTCAAAAAATCCTCCTCTAAGCATTTCAATCCAGCGTTCACAGCTTATATTGTTAAAAACTCAAATTCATAAGGAAGCAAGCTCATATAATCACCCTGTCCAGATGCCAGCATCTCTCCTGAGTASTTTCAGCCAGAGCTGGAAAAAATAAAGCAGAAAATCACCTGTGGATAATAAGGAAGCTCCAAAAAGGCTTGTGCAAATCAGCAGCCAGCAAGAACCTCAAATTCTCCCTCCACTAAGTCTGACTGGCAAAATTGAGCGGTTTGGTGCCCTGCTCAGCAGCTGCTGGTGAACCAGCCCTGGAGTAGGTCAGGCCAAGCCACGGCTGCTGCTGTCCCTTGGCTCCTAGAGGAGAGGGCGCAAGGGTAGTGCAAGTTATTGGGCAAAGCGCAGAAGCGGTGGGACACCGCGCTTCATTGGCAAAGCAGCAACATACCAAAGAAMGATGGGGCTTTTTTTGCTTGCTTGCATGGGTTTTCAGGAGGGTTTGGCTGTTTTGTGTCAGAGGTGGTGGGTCTATCTTGTCAGGTAGGAGCAAAGCTATTTCTGGAGCAGTGACCTCTCATGGAGGGAAAGCAAATTAGATAGAGAGAAGAGSTGCCGTGGCTCCCCACYGAAGGCCCTCTCCGGACAGCTAGCACTGTCATGTCCTACCAYGGGTCAGCAAGGCTGGAACTGACCYTTACAGTCTCCRCTCGCTGGATACGTGCCCGCGGCRGSAGGCGRGGGAAGCCTTACCAGCTGCCTCCTGCAGCCTCCACCGGGGAAAACCTCCTTTGGGGAGGGGAAGGATGGCCGCCACCTCGGCTCCTGGCACTTTGGCAGGTACGGCTGCAGGCGAATTGGGCAGAAGGCCACCTTCATCTCAGGGGTGCACGGGAGTCCTAGAACAATCCGCAGCTCTTATTAGCAGACGGCTTGGTACTGCAGCTGCTGAGAGAAAATTTAGCAGCCTGGAGCTGCAAGATTTCAGATCACACAGGTTATCCAGCGAGCCCACCGCCTTCTCTGCATTTAATTTCTTGACCCGCTTCTCTTCCACCTATATATCCCCAAGCCTGCCACTTCATCCTTTCAGTTTGGAAAGATTACTTTTCAGCTGTATTTCTATATTTGRCTTGACCACTTCCTGTGTTTAACAGCCTCTGGAGTTCATAGATGCAGCGTAGATGCCGTACTCATAGATGCAGTACATCCAGCTTCTCTACAAAGGGCAATGACATGCTTCTAAAAACAAAGGAAATAAGTTCCAGTTTTGTTTTTCTTTTTRTAATTTAATCTATTAAAAATTAAATAATTAAAAAAAACCCACACATTTCCCCTCTTTTGAGGTTGCTGGCCAGAACTCTTTCCCAGCACTTTCATTGATAGAGCCATACTTGTAATTGCTTGCTAAAAGAAATGATCTGCAGCCACAAGCAAATCAGTCTCGTGTTCTCTAACTAGGCAYATGGCTCAACACAGCCAGTGTGGACGAAATATGATACAGATGCTGAGACATTATCAGAATTATCAGAACACACAGCGTATTTTCCCACAGGAGTCCACATTACTGAATAAATCAGAAGGATTTGTCTAAGGGGCATGCAGCAGTTTAGTGTTCTAATTTACTACAGAAACATAGGGTGCTTACCTTCTGACAATTCAGGAGAAGAGCAATCTAAGCCTAAAGGCCTGTACCACTCTCCTTTCTGAGGGAAGGGCAGAAAAATCGGAAGCAGCTGACCATAGGCAAGAAAAGGATGAATAAATAGATGATGAAAAAATAAAAATACATGAAAACTTATGACATCTGGCAGTTATGATATATTCCTAATGTAAATTACATATACCATGAATAGTTTATTTTAATAGTGTTGTCGTAAGACATCTAAGAYCTAATTGTGTGAATTGTTCACATTAACATCTCCTGCTAAGCTAGAGGTGGTCAAAATGTTATATAAAATTCACAGAAACCCAGGAAGGCCATCTGGAATGAGGTAAGATTAGCTTTATCTTTGTTCCCAGCTGCAACAAAAGAGAACTAAAAGTCCTCCCTCCGAAYGGGAGGTTGGAAGTTCAGTTCATTAATATTTGTGGAACCTTCTGCTACTCTGATAAGAACATTAGACACACGTCCAGAAAGGACTTATTTTGTGCTAATTGCTGGATTTTGGTAGTACATGAAATAAATAAGACCTAGGAGCACCAATTTAGTGAGGAGAGTATAAGCAGAGGCAAAGAATGGTATCATTACCTATTTACCTCRAGTCCTGGGAAAGAGAAGTAACATGCAAATATGCAATTAGAGACTGTCTCATAATGCAAATGCACAAGCAAGTTGAGTGCTCAGGAGCATTTCCTAGTTTAATATGACCTGGCAGCTTTACATAAAAATTTACATTTTTAGCCCATATAGAACTTTGACACTTAAACATAAATACCACATTGCAAAATGTGGTAGTTTTTGCAGTAATTTGTGGAGTACTCCAAAAGCATTTTACAAACTCAAACCATAAATGATAAGCAATAGTGCATGCTCCAGTGAGCCTTGCTCTTACTACAAGCAAACCTGGTAATAGAATAGTCCAGACATAATTTAAGGGTTCTTTAAAACCCCAAATAATTATTTCAGTGCTTAACCCTGTACGTAGTCTTTCACTTGAAACAAAGATTATTTTGACTACCAGAGATTAGATCTCTCTAGAACTGGACTGTCTATCAGTTGTTGCTTTGCAGTCATGCTTATACACATTTTTTGTGTTACACAGCTACTTTATTTCTGTTCCTATTAATTTCACTTAGACACGCCAGTTGGTAGAACTACACAAATATTTTGGGGGGCAGATGGAACTGGTTGGTCCTTGGCCGTAGCCCATTTTATTTTAAATATGTTCAATAAAATAATTTGTTGGACCAAGAAAAAAAAAATCTTGTTTCTGCTAAGCTATTTTTTTATTTCAGACCCCCCCCGCACTTTTTTTTTTCTTTTTGTCCTTGGAGGACCGTTTGAAACAGTTTTAAAGTCAAATATTGAAATGCCCTTACCTAAAAATTACTAAATGGTTTCAAATGGCTGTRYATATATATATTTTTAATTGAGAAGACTAGAGGGTTTTATAAAGGAAACAAGTTGGCAGTAACATCTAAATATTTTCAGTGGATAAAAAAAGCAACTGGAAAACGATGTCTAGAGGCCACCTGCTCAGGTTCTGGGAAAATCAGCAATCAGCGCTGGCAATTTGGCTGCTGGCCGCTCGCTGCCTCCCTCGACCGGCCCACGACGGCGTTTCCCTCTTTTGCAGGAGCTTCAAGCTGCCCGTTCCCGCGCTGCCACCCTGCAGGTAAGGGCGGCAGTGGCCAAGCCGGCCATGCAGATGGCTCAACATCCACTTGGGATGCAAGGCAAGGGGAGGGGGGTCCCCAAAACCCAACAGTGGGTTTTGCCTTGACTAAGCTGTCGTCGGAGCCGCCTCTCATCACCCTTGCTCCCATGTCGCTTCTCAGCCTTTAGCGCCCGCTCGCCCACCTGTTGCTATTTCCCACCAGCAAGTCCAGACCAGGTGATTCCTCCTTGAAGCTACAAGCCTTGCTGAGATGCTGCCGCCTTCCCCCGGGGACAGAGGCTGCACTCATGTGAATGGCTAAGTGCCTCTGCCTTGGCTGGTAGCTCCTGATTCGTCCCTGTCATCAACCCACCCGTGCAGATGATAGACCTGGTCCGTGCCTCTCCTCCCTTTGCACAGTCTCAGGTCGCACAGGCAGCGTCCCAGTGCCTCCCCACCATAGACACCAGGCCATGCTGCCTTTCACCTTACTGGCAGCCAAAAGGAAAGGCAGAGAGGGCYAAGCAAGGAGAGTTGGGTGAAGCAACATGTCCCTTCTGGGTTGAGGAAAAGTAAGAGCCAGCTACCCACATGGCTGAGGGCACCTGGCTCTAGGCCAAGCATGTGGCTTTATCAGTGCCAGACCTAACCCACTTGCCCTTATTGCCATACTCTAGGTGGAAAATGTGCATCTGCCTCCGGAGAAAAAGACATGCCCACATGGAAAGTAAGTAAGGTGGCTCTCACTAGTTCATGATTTTCCAGAGCCTGTGCTGAATCTGTAGYTAAGTCTGAGTAAATCCTGTGCCACACAAAAGTCCTATTTGTTCCTGTTGGTATTTATCAGTCCCCACCTCTCTYCTCTATCTCTCAGCTAGTATTTGCTTGTATTCTGTAGCTGTATCAAAAAAACRGCAATCACATATTTACTTTCTCTTTCTCCAGCACAGACCTACAGATACTCACCCAGAACTGTCGAGGTAATGATTAAAAAGTTCATGCTTTTGCAGCTCTCCTGGGAGACTGGGCCCAAGACTTATCTGTGAGTTAGAAAAACACAGTATCCGTCATGTTCCCTCAKAACAGACAACAGCCATTTACTGGGAGGCAGAAAAAAATGTTCAAGTCTATGTATCAAGTAATTATTTATATAAACAGGAACAATGAGATGCAGCCCTGCTCTAGAGCAGCCACTCACAGAGCAAGCTGCAACACTCACTCCTGGTTTCACAGACTGAAAAAAATCAAACAGCTCAGGGACTTGGACCTCATGAACGTGTCCTGAAGAGTGTACCCAGCCATAGGGCCATAGCATTTATGGCTGCAGGGCTATCCTTCCTTCCCCCCACCCCCATTCCCTTCTGTTCTCGGCTTTCTCCTAGCCGGAGTAACCTATCTTGAACACAGTTTCATTAAAACTCACATGTTTCAGCAAAAAGTTTCTGTTTCAACATGACATGCTTTATATATATATATATATATATATATATGTATGTATATATGTATATATGTATATATATATTTAACTGGGGCATTACCAACCAGCTTTAGTAATAAAAGCAGTCTTCAGTTTAAAGATAAAGAGAGTTTTAATGTTTGGAAGCTTAAAAGGTTTTTGTTAATCTTTCCACTGTAAAAAGYAACAGATGACTTAATAAATGGCTAAATCCTTGCTGGAACAGAATAAGGTTTCTCCTTCCAACATTTTACTGCCTCTGGATGGAGAAAAAAAGCCTCAGAACATGTACAGCCATGGCAATATTTAGTTTCTTATAAATCAGAATGGATCAAATGGTTATACTACTGGAGAAGACACATAGGAAACACTGGAGCTATTGGCTCATTGCCCAATCCACCTTACCTCACTGCTTTGGGGTCAGATTCAGGAGTGCTTATAAGGTATACTGAGGTAATTTATGARCTAACCATCCCTTGGTGTATGTCCTACCCATCTGCCCAAAGTTATCATCCTGAAGGCAAGGAGTATCAACGGAGGGGAAGCATCCACTTTTCAAGTGACGTGTGTCACAGTCTCATGTAGTCATTCATTTGTGTTAATACTCCTGGCTCTGAGAGACTGCAGCTGAGTACCTGTGGTTTGCTACCTTTGCTATGAAGCTAGTTAATTTTAGCAGAGGGTAAGGGAAGCTGCCTCTTAAATCACCAGTCATGAATCATCCTCAGAAGGCYAACGTAGAGCAGAACAAAGCATTGCCATTTAGCAGCCCCAATATTTTTTTTTCAAAAATGACCTCCTTAACCCAAAAGTTGATGCCCTGCAGTTAGGTGGGTGCTTAACAGAAAATTTTGAAGAAGGTGGGCAAGATGACACAAAAAGATGTGATTAAATGAGCTCATCATTTGGACATGTGACTGTGGGTGGGCAGTAGGAGAAGAGAAGAGGAGGGGGTGGAGCTAAAATGGAGAACCTGCCAAATAGCTGTCTAGTTTTGAGTTTTTAATCCCACACAAAAACCTCAGAGTGTGATCTGAGAACAGTCTTGGGAAGATCTTTCATCCGATATGAGAGCCCTTCCTCCCAAGCATTAAACTGGACTTACAAAAACGAAAGACTCAGTGAAACTCAAGCATCTGCAGCCTCGCTCCTCCTGCACCATCAGCCTGTGGGACAAGTCACCTGCTGCTTCTGCACTTCCGTTTCTCCACTGGCCAGAGAAAGGCRATGATAACGGTCTTTCAAACAATCTGTAGACTACAAGCACTCTGGAAAAAGTAGCCACTTTTGTCCTGTGAGTAAGGCTTGGGGACAGGCGTTGGAATGGACAGGAGGAACTCCAGTCCTCACTTGGTGAGCTGGGAGCCTGTGACTCAYGAAGCTGAACCTGTGCTGGTTTCCTAAGCACAGCAGGAGCGAGGCTGCTGCCGCCCCCTTCTCTGCAATCCCAGGCAGTGACTAGGTCTGGGAGAGCCTCACCTCTGCGGACAGAGAGGAAATTCCTTTTCTTAGGCAAGTCTACCCTAGCTGTGCTACTGCTYAGAAATTCTAAAATTTCTAAATCCTGAAATTTTTAAAGCTTCAACTCAAAAACTCAGTAATTATTTTCAAGATCACAGTTTCCTCACAGTCAGGAGGTCTTTTACAGCAAACAGAATCCAAATAAACCAAATAATAGTTTGTTTATGCTGGGAAACAGATTCTGCAGAAACCATGTTCTAACAACCATCTTTCACTTCTAGACCTGAAAAATGAAGGTGAATCCCTTGAGGTTGTTGCCCATGGAGCAGAGACCTCTGTTCCACTTTAGAGCATGAAAGGTAGCTACAAATGGCAGCATGAACTCAGCGGCTCCCACTTAAAAAAACATCACTACTCTTCCAAACAAGATCAAGAGCATCAGGGCATTTTTAACTTCTGGCTTCCAGTACTTAATCAGTTCATGTTGTCCTTTGAGATTARTGAGTCATCCTTCTACCTATTTAGATGCACACTTATCCAAAGCACGTTAACAAAAATGTTGAAGAGGTGGAAGGAGGGACAAGTTTAAACAGGATTAGGATGGTATTTACCCACAGAAGCTTATCTTATCTTTCATTGATGGCTCTTCCCTCTGCACCCTCTATTTTCAAGGAGTGCATTAGATGAGGGCCTGGCAGGGAAGGAGTTAGCCATCTCTGGGTCCCCCTTGAGGCACAGGTCCTTTGCAGTCACATTACCCCCAGCTTGGCATGTATCTGGTTCTCTGGCCTCAAGTTATACAAGTCTTGGCTTCCTTCCCTTCAAAGTCAGACTCAGAGATGATGTTTGAAGGATTCACATATAAGTTAGGTTTGAATGAGCTAGTCTGAATGTGTATCTCCAGGTGTCCAAAAGCGTAAGCTGACACAGTGGGCAAGTTCCCTGTAGGAAGGGCATTGCCTTCGAGTGTGTCTCTCTCGACCCACAAGTAATACTTGAATAGTCTTTAAATACAGCCAGCTCTGAAGCACATCTTGTGCCTTCATCTTTGTATGGCAGAAGAGCATGATGGCTTAAGGGCATGTAAAACAGACRTTTCCCTTTCTAGTTAAAATCAAAGGGGGCAAGAGCAGAAATGGTGGAACTAGAAAGGTCCATTAGAGGAAATATATACATATATACCATGTGGWTCCCCTCAGCAGGTTGGCTTAAGTGCTTGGTCTGTCCAGTAGCTGACTGGTCCTTTGCTCTGCCCCATTGCCTTCCTCAGAGAGAYGCACACACACAAATGTATCTCAGTCCAGGCCCCACAGTCCCAAACTCCTAGGCAGTGACCCCCTTGATCTGTCAGATGCCCCGCAGAGCCACTCTCATGGCTCTTGGATGGGTCTCACACTTGGCCAAGGGGACCCACTGCTCTCCTGTGCCAGGCCCARGTGGAGCCAGGGCAGGGGATTATTCTGGTTCCCCAGCCTGCCATTGTCCCTCTGTGCCCCTTTGCGTGTGTGGAGATGAGCCTGCCATCACACAGCCTAACGCTTACCAGGACCAACCTCAGAGCTGGGTGAGGCCCTCCGGCCCCCATCCACACACAGCATGCAGGCGCTGTTGGATGCTTCTGCGTGTCCAGCTGCAATCTGCACAATAATGAAATGACCATAGCTTTGCAAACGGTTCTAGTACTATGGTGCACCAACTAACCCTGCTGTATGAGTGCACAGACTATGTAGACTACCACATATGCTCACATTGCAAGCTTCTTCAGCAATAGGATATAAACGTGTTAAAGCTGCTCTGTCTCCCTCTCTCACTCTCTCTCTCTCTCTCTCTCTTTCACTCTATCAGGAACATCTTGAGGGAAAAGATTATGTTAATGCCAGCGAGCTGTGGTATTCTACTGTCATCCACAATGCAAAACGTGAATCCTCTGTGGTTAATACCAATGATCAGACAGAATATGCAATTGTCAACATGCCTAAGAACAAGCAAACMATCACCAGCTCTGAAGACAACAATGAATATGATTATATCCTGATAAACTAAAAAGTGATGCTTCCTGCTGCCAAGGCACTCTTTTATTTGAATATTTAAGCTAGCAGTGTGCAGTCTTCCTAACCACTCTACCTGCTATGACAGGTCTTCAAGCAAACTGGAGAGCATCTCTCTCACGTTGCAAAGGTTATACACTAGGACATGTCTGCCAGACAGTTCCAATAAGACAAATTTGTCCATGAAAAGGTGATCCATGAAAAGGTGATGACAGAAAGAGACATGGACAGAGTACAAGCTTCACTTGACAATTAAAACAAGAAGAGTCAGTGTAACTACCATTGCAAGACAGTATAGTAAATAAGGTGCTTCATTAGTAGAAGCAACTGAGACTGCTTTTTTTTTTTCTCTCTCTAGACTCTTAAGGTACTTTTTTTTTAAGGGATCTAATAAAACTGTATAAACAATAATATATATATACATATATATATATATATAAACAGTATAAACTAATAAATCTCAATAATACAATGATAATACCCTTATTTTGTTTTGTTTTTAATAAAAAATACATAGGCCCTGTACACAAGTGCACTTAATCTCTTTCAAAGTTTCTCTGGCCTGCTTGTGTGATATATCATTACAATGATATAGTACAGTTAATACAATTAGCTCATTTCTCATACTGCTCCCTTTTTTTTCAATGTGATACTACTTTTCTCAGAGTGAAACCTTAACAAAGTTGGAACTAAATCAAAAATACAAAAATTTGATGCAAGACAAAAATCCAACCGCTTCAAACTGCTGCCACTTGCAAGACTAGCAAACCAGKAAAGACCTAATGCTACACAGACAGTAGCTGCACTCCTCTCTCAGTAGACGAGTCCCRGGTGCCTACTTTGCCACACAACACTTCCAGTTCACTACCCTCCTGGCATCTCAGAACTGGTTTTATGCAGCACCAAAACACACCTCTCCATAGCCTCACCCATCTGCAGGCATCATTTTTGGATATTTACTCAACTGCTCAGCAAAGATCATAAAGTAATTATGCGTCTGTGTTCTTGCAAAAGCACAGTTTTTGCCCCCCTTCATTCTTATATTAAACAAATCGGAAGATAATATTAAGCAGAGTTTTCCTGAGTTTAAAGACTGGAACCTAATCACTGGCTGTAGCCTTGGCATTATGGTGTGGTGCCTTTGCACACATCCCATCTGCAGTTTCTGTGCCTGGGGGTCCCGTGGGGTGAATGGGTTGCAYGGAGCAGTGCATGGACCCATGGCTAGCGCTGTGCAGGCAGCACTGAGCAGGTACCATTGCAGCAGCCAAACAGCTGAATTTGCCCCAGATTTGTACTATGAGCTGGAGCTACACATACAACTGTCTGCCAAGGGACTGTAAAATGTTGGTTACAAGTTGAATTATCAGAACTAATTTTTCCTTTTTTAA
>NW_028186289.1:795292-849269 GCF_003343005.1 Rhea americana
TTACTTTGTCAATTTACTTCAACAGGAAGCAAACACCACTATTTGCCTTTTTTGGGGACATTTCCTTCAGTCAGAGTTGAAAGCATGACTGGAGGTAGAGAGTGAAGTTGGATACTTTGTGTTGACTATCACAGCATCTTGCTGCTCCTCCTCCCACTTCTTTCCAGTGAAGTCTAGGGTGAAGGTAATAGGACAGAGGATGATGGATGGAAAGAAGTGAATGTTTGGCAGTTTCTTTTCCTTCCTCGTGGCTCTTGTAGCATGTAGAGGTATCACCATAAAAAAGAATGATCATGGTATTATTCTTCAGTTCTTTGATACTGAATCAAAATTAAGAAGTGTTAAGAGGCAGATTCAATCATCTTAGGCTGAAAGAGCAGYAGGATCAAGTATCATCTCAAAGGTAAGCTGCTCATTTGCTGCTGGTGTTTTCATAGCCTTTTCATAGCTTTTGGGAGAGATCATACACATGAAGATGGGTGAACTTTACCCTTCTCAGTGTAAGAATCAGAAAGAATATCTCCTTTGATTTTTTGCTRTGTAGGATTCAGCTCTGCAGAGAAGGACCTGGGAGTGCTGGTGGATGACAAGTTGACCACGAGCCAGCAATGTGCCCTTGTGGCCAAGAAGGCCAATGGTCTCCTGGGTGCATTGGGAAGAGTGTTGCCAGCAGGTCGAGGTAAGTGATCCTGCTCCTCTACTCAGCCCTGAGGAGGCCTCATCTCGAGTACTACGTCCAGTTCTGGGCTCACCAGTACAAGAGAGACATGGAGGTACTGGAGAGAGTCCAGCGGAGGGCCACGAGGATGATCCGAGGGCTGGAGCATCTGCCCCATGAGGAACGGCTGCGAGAGCTGGACCTCTTCAGCCTGGAGAAGAGAAGACTGAGGATCTTATCAATGTGCATAAGTACCTGAATGGCGGGTGTCAAGGGGATGGGGACAAACTCTTCTCAGTTGTCCCATGTGACAGGACAAGAGGCAATGGGCAGAAACTGAAGCACAGGAAGTCCCGCCTGACCGTGAGGGGGAATTTCTTCCCTGTGAGAGTGACAGAGCACTGGCACAGGTTGCCCAGAGAGGCTGTGGAGTCTCCTTCTCTGGAGATCTTCAAGGCCCACCTGGATGCAACCCTGTCTAACATGCTCTAGGTGACCTGCTGAGCAGGGAGGTTGGACTAGATGATCTCCAGAGGTCCCTTCCGACCTTACTGATTCTATGATTCTATGATACTGCATTAGGCACAGCATTTGCAGCTCTATTTTTCCAAAAATGTACAGAAATTATATCCTTAAATGTACATTTATATTAGTTCATCAAAGAGAACTGAGCCATGAGAAGAGAAGATACTGTTTCTGGAGTCACCATTGCATTTCACAAATCAAGGTGGGATTAGTATTAGTCACAAGTATAGCAGCCATGTGATCCACTAATTTGGTCTAGACTGTTCTCCAAGCTCAGTTAAAACTTCAGCTACAACATACATGTTTTTGAATGTATTACTGGACTGGAGCTGCTGAAGGAGTGAAAACAATGGTGTAAGAATAAAAAAAATAATTTAATGAATAGTATAATTATCAGATTACATCTTAAATATATATACTAATAACATTAAAAAAAAACAGAAACACAGTTTCCCATAAGCTACTACTTGAGATAATACAAAAGGTTTGTTAAAATAAATTTCTCTATTCAACAGTACCAGCATTTATGCTGGCTATACATGTTTACAATTACAAATTCAAACAATGCATTCATGACAAGAAGTTATATTTCACTAGCATAGTAGTGAATTCATCACATTTCTAGTAAAGCTAATGCTTAATTTTAAATGCTGATGTAATTGCCCATAACTAACTGTCATGCCACACTGGCCTACACGATGTGCCTCAACACTGTTCTCTTAGCAATGGTCCATCTGGTGCAATTTCTTGTCAACCAGAACTAGTATTTGCTGCCGTATTAAGGCAAAAATCTTGTATCTGTTCATTTTTATCACCCCTGTTGGGGCAGGGGGGTATACTTAGGGTTTAGATTAATTTGTCTTTGAATTTATAAATGCAGGTCAAATAGTTGTCTTTTCACAAGTATCCTTGACTAACAGTAGCCAGATGTTAAAGCGTGCAGCTTATTTGACCTTTGAAATGTTCCTCAGRCATTCAAGATGCCCTAGGGAATAAGATATACCTCTTATCCATGGCATTGCTCTATTCACTTCATTTAAATTTACTAGCTCTGTACCAGATGCCCTTTACCTGGCTATACAAACAGCACCACTGGGTTTTCCATAACGTTCATCAAAAATATTCTTGTACATAAGTGTGGCAGGACTCTGCCAAGAGCAGAAATCCATCTATCTACAGGGCACTGAGCAACACATTGATGAGGATGGACCCTTGGAACATTTCTATTTCACATTRTGAAAGAGAAAAATAGAGCAGATGATACCTTCTTTAAGAAGGCTATAGGATGAACTCGGATGATGAGATTCCCTGTTCATTTAAGAAGCTAGCACAAAGGCCTTGCATGTAGCTAAGGAAAATAAAAGAGGCACTTAAGTTTTCAGGTTGCTCTGAGAGGAAAGAGTAATGGGGAAACAAGACTGAGGGAGTCAGCCTTGTCAGAGGAAATGTCACAGACATGAGCATAGGTGGAAGCAAGTATGAAGGATAAAGGTGTGCAGATAATTTTGGATAAGGAAAGAGCAGAAGAAAGGAAGCACACGCAAGAATGCTTTTAAAGCAAGTGCAAGAAATGCAAAACTGATTCATAGGGCAGGTCAAAAAAGAGGTTTCAAAGTCAATGGAGCAGGTATCAAGCTTGATACATGATTTTCACATAGGCAAATCAAAACGGGTTACCGATATATCAGGACAACAGTAAAGRAGGAGGTAGTAACGTTCTAGGAGTACAACACTGTTATAAACATACCACATTTTCAGTTTACCATACTGCATCTCACACAATATTTACAGAAATCAACATCTTTAGAAGTGTTTCTATGTAATGAATAGCTCCTAGCCCTTCAGATTGCTAATAGACCTGAGAAGGCAATCTCTTCAAGTAGCCGAGGGAGAAGAGGAGTCTTTCCATCGTTCCTCTGAAAGTTAAAACAGTACATTATTAGCATTAAAATGGATCTCCAATTTGACATTTTAGCATTGCTTTTCCTGTGAACCCTGTCAGTATATGAGCAACAAAATGATATTGAGCACTATAACTTGAGACATGCTCATGTCTTGTTCCTTGCCAAGTAMTGAGAAAGTTAAAATGGGTTAGGTACAAATCTTGCTTATATACACTGTATTGTGATGTGATGGCCTAGGATTATCCTGAAGGCACTTACATGTGAACTAGTAAGTTGGGGATGGGGAGGAAAGCTTTGTATAAACTTCAAGCTCATAAGACTTTTAAACCGACATTTTCAATCAAGACAACTCTAAACACAGTGAAATCACTTCCTAGGCACTAGAAAATGTGGAATAGTGAACATTTGGTTCCTTTAAAAAAAAAGTCTCTYTTAATATTGACTTTTCCAAAAAAACTCTGAAAAGATACAAATCAGGAAGCTTTTTCATTGACTGTGGAAACGTCAGAAGTTGACTCTCAAACTACTTATGCTTTTCCACTTAGGATTTAAGCCTGTTTTACAAGCACTTAAATATGAATAGACAACACAGAAAAGCTATTTTAATTGTTTTGCCTGTACACTTTGTACACACACACACATGTATGAGGAGATTTTCTTTGTAGTTGTACATACGAAGTACAGGAGGAGATCTGAAAAGTTTAGTGGGACTCAGTAGCTGAACAGTTCCTTTTCTCATTATTGGATGAGAAAGAATCCTGGAGTATAATTTAAGCATGGCAAGCGTTTCTTGAATATTGAATWTTTTACATTTTTCTTAATGTCTTTCGAGAAAGATTTTCCCTCCTTCCAAGTAAATACTTCTGCTCCTTGAAGAGAAGTCCCTATAATGTACACCACTTACCTGTTAATGTAAGAGAAGTTGGGTCAAGCTGTAGCTTGGTGCATTCGGATGTCCCATGATGAAGAGTATCTTCTTCATCGTAAATATTTTGACGTAAAACATTCCCTATAAACTCTGGATTCATTGTGTTTTCCATAAACCCCTCTGTTGCTGGTGGTACAGAGAACTCCAGCTGATAAAATACAGTAGCACTTTCATTACTAGAAAACAAACAAATTCAGGTATAAGCACGTACAAGTAACACTGTATCTTTTCTTTTTGTTTTTGAGGGGACTGCCTTTTCATATAAATGTTGGCACTGACTTTTTTTTTTAAAGCTGTTCTAAAGAAAAGCATTAGAAAAGAGAACAGCCATCAAGCTCCCACTTTCCTCTTTCACTTCCTTCTCCAAGAAGGTGCCRATATGAAAGAAAGGTGAGCACATACCTGATGTCAATCTCAGACATGTTTTCAAATGTACAAAGGGCAATTGAGAATGTGCCCTGAGAGGCCAAGGTTTTCCACATTTGTTCCCAATGAGAATATAACAGTAATAGCAGAGGTGACACAATCCTGTGTTCATAACTAGCTGAGAACCTGCAAAAAGATTTGCTCTCCTGATAGCAGTATCTGATGCAATCCAGCCAGCRTTTCTAACTTACTTTCTGGAGTGGATTATGTAAACCACAGGACTAGAGTCCATCTCCGGAGATTTCATTGCTYGTTGACTATCAAAAACACTAAGTACAATTATACTATTGCATTTTACCTAACAGACTTATCAAAAAAGAATCAGAAACACCAAAAAAAGATGTTTCAACAGAAATATCAAAAAAGAAGTTGAATAAGGGAAGAGGGAAAAAAAAGGCGGGGGTGAAGGGAGAGAGAGGAGTTCTGCAATACATATGCAGAACTGAAAGTTTGTACTCAATGGTCTAAATCATCTGAAAGGGTAACAAGCTRTGGCACACTCATTTGACAGAGCAGCCATACCTAGTCCGGTAGTGCATCAGAGCACATTCACTAAAGTGCCCTCAGGACAGCCCCTAACCCCAGTCCATGGAGGCCGTTCCTCTATCCTTGCTCTCTCAGCTGCCCCAGACTTATGAAAATCTCTACGTGCCACAATGTTTTTCAGTCTTTCTTACCCCTTTATCACATAGCTTCTCCAAGGATTTCTGAAAAAGCAATCTACGCAACCTACATTGCTTCTCTGCAATCGCTTTGTGACAGGACCATGTGGGAGCTGATGTCTCCTGGTCCACTCTTCCCTCTTCTGCTCAGCCTCTCCGTATGTTGTAGGACTGTAGCATCTCCATAGCTTAAAACATTATGGTCTCAAACATCACAGATTCCTTAGCCTTTCTCTCATGCCAGTTTCTGCTGAGAGTAAGATCTTCCCTTAGCTCTAGCATGAAGCTTTCTCCTGCCTTTGCAAGGCAGGCTGGATGCTTTTTCACCTCATTTCTGCCACCACTCCTGCCCTGCCTGCATCAACCTTCAGCAGCTGAGCTTCTCCTATGCCACCTCTCATGGAGGCAAGCCTAATCTCGGCCTCTGCCTCCTCTACCTCTCACTCCTGCCTTTCTAGTCTCTCTAGCATGTTGCTGCTTTAAGATTTTCTCCTGTTGCACAAAACAAAGTGAGGAAAAAAAAATCCAAACAAACCAGCAATGCAATATTGTGGTTTTGCCTTTCACTTCTTGTGTCCCCCTGTTGCCTTTTAGCTCTTTGGGAACAGAATAGTTCCCCCTCCTCCCCATGGACCCTTTTGTATTTAGTTAAGGCTGTTTAAGCCATGTTGCTCTACAGTGGTTCCAGACGCTCATTTTCCTTTCAACAAATTTCCTCTAGTAAATTTGGTAAGGGYTGCACCTGGGACCACAGACAACAGAGGGTACTTAACAGCAGTAAAATGTTACTGTCATTATTTGTTACTAGCAGCACTTGCCCTTTACACTAGAGAATCCTTCTACCAGTTTTCACTGTACATATTGATAATTCTCCGCCTAAACATGCTATTTTTTGCGGATCTAAATGTTATGCCTATTTATATAGGCACATCTATATGCCTTATCAAAAGTTTATAAATATTAGATAATTACTTACCTGAAATAAACCACCTGAGCTGACTTAAAGTAACGTCCCAGAGCTGGAGACGAGCTGTAGACATCTGTTAACTTGGAGAGATAAAAAAGAAAAGAAGAAAAAGCACATATTTCTTCCATTCATTATATCTTTTCCACATAAAAGAAAGGACAGTGAATCATTCTTCTAAGGTGTTGCACAGGGCATAAACACAGRTGCTGAATGTCAAATACCAGCAATTACCTGTCCTGGGAAAGGTACACATTCCCTTTGAGTCTGACAGACAAGTTAACCTCTGTGTCGGAGTGATTACTATATTACCTGCACACAATAGAGGCATTCGAGGTGAACTAAAAGTATGTGCTCAAGTTGCCATCTGCMATTTATTTTGTTCAGTTTGTTTGTTTGTTTTTTGTACCAGAAAGCCCTTCTACTGTTACTTTATAGAGGGAAGGGTCCCCTTTCWCAGTAAGTCTAAACCAGTACTGCCATACCTGCTAAGCTTACCTCAGCCGTAACTCAGAGCTACAGTGACTCAACGGAAATGACAGCTATAAACCCAGGCTGTCATCACGTACTTAACAAGAAAATGCATTTTTGAGCAGGGATCAGGCTAGATGACCTCCACAGGTCCCTGCTAATTAAAATACTTTGTGAAAAAGGTGAATACTAAGTCCCAACCATTATTAAAATTTAGGAAAAAACTGCAAGCTGTTTAAATCTATGCAGCTGCTTGCATGCTTAAAACAAGGCAATTCTTTTTTCTGAATCAGRACTTCAAATGATATTGCAAAAAACAAAGATCATAGTCTACCTTATTTTAATAAATTATGTGGACTTGCAAACAACTCAATTGCTACACAGAGAAAAAAAATTCTTAGAGGGAAAAATACTCAATCTTTGTTACAAGCAGAATCAGGTTTGCCTAGAACCATGTCAATACATACCCTCTTAGTGATGTCTTCAGAGAAAAGGTGTGGAAGACCACACTTCAACTTGAATTTTCCAGAAAAATTGCGATAGTTTCCACTATGTAGTAGTTCATCAGGATCCCAGTAGTCATCCTCATCTGTGTAAACRTCTAATATTCAAAAAGATATAGGAAGGGAGGAAAAGTTTCAGTTAGCAGAAGTAGGAAAAATACCCTCTTGACTTTCTCTAGAGTGACTTTCTCACAAATTTCCTAAGTAGTAACTGTCTGCAAGTGATAGAAAGAAAATGCAAGTCACCTAAAGAAAAGTGAGAACACACAGAGGACCATGATTCACCCTGTTAAAGGTTAGCTACTCTGAAAGACTAGCAGGTACTGACACCAAGTGAGAAGACCTAAATTATCCATTGCACTCATTGCAATGGTAAAAGCATCAGTTCCATCCTCATCTCGCAGTCTGTTCTAGTAATATTTCTTCAGTTCGCTACAAACAGGAGTTGCCATCTGAACAGGATAAAAGTTGGTAGTTGTCTGCTAAAACACAAGCACTCACATGTGTGARTGCATGTCTATCCAACCAGTCCCATGAACAGTGTCCGTACACAGGCATGACCATGTACTTCAGCTGGCTATCACAACCACCTCAGCAGTAAGACATTTCACTGACAGGGATTAACAGAAAAAAAAATGTAGTAATGTAAGCATCTAAACTGTTCTAACCCTAGGGATCTCCCTAGAACATCACTGAAAAATCACTACAAGACCACGCATCCACCACTCAATGCACAACCTGCCTTCTGCAGTCAGCATCCAAGTCTCAGCAGCAGTCAGCTTGCAGAAGGAGTTTAAAGGATGCTATTATTCCCATTTGTATTAGAAGATGAACCAAGAGTAAGATACTTACTAGAATAGAGAACTACACTGATGAGAATTACCAGGAGGAGCACTATAAAAATCGTAGCTATAAGCATCCATAGTTTACACTTCCAGAAAATGACATTGCTGCATGATTTCCAGTGATCTCTGTTCTAGTTAAAAAAGGAAAGGGAATGTGGATTAATGAAATAAGGCAAGGAGAAAATACTTAAGCATGTCTCTACTGTCACATTTAGGAAAAAAAAAAGAAAACCAGGAATGGTCTCATTGTTAAGCAATGCTCTACATTAGAGGTTCTCACCCTTAAGTACTGCTGCAGCTGAGAATGCAGTGGACATTCACAGGGAGTCAATTACTTGAAAGAAACACATTCAATTCCCTACTTATGCAGAATTTCCAACTCTTGAATCAGCCCTAAAGCTAAGGCACTACAAAGGTACTTTCATAGTTTCTGAATTTCTTTGAAGCAGATCTATTTCCTTTGTTCCACAAGCTATCTTTTTAAAGTTTCCATCTTTCCCAACCAAAAAGTATCTGTGGAGGAATTTCCAGAATGACTTATCAACCGCAATGACATTGATAATATCAGTCTGGATATAAGCATCCAAAGCAGGTCGACAGCTATTCCTTAAAGGTTGCATTAAGGATTGCATAAGTATTGCATTAAGGAACATTCTAATGTTGACTCCCTTTTTCTTCAAAAGATTGAACATTTGAAGATGACTGTAAGCATTTACTAGAAAGTTTATCACAAACCTCACATCTGCTAGGAGATCACAAGGAAATTCTCTTGAAAGAAATTGTGTATGAAGGCATGTTCATATAGGGGAGCAGGGGCAATTCTTGCCTTTCATTTAATTTTTGATAAGATTTGAGACTGAGGTAGGAATTAGGGTTTTTTAGTTACTCTAGCACTATTAATATTAAAAAAATGTACTTAAGGGACATAGCAAAACAAACAAGAAACTCCAGATAATTTGTTCCACAGACAGATGACTGAAYGAAAGGCATAAATTCATAGAAAAGTAGATCATGCTGCCTTTATAACTCCCCCTCCTCCCTATCTACTGTAAACCCCAACATAACCTCCCTCTTAACTCCATGAGCTTTCTGAAATCAGTATCAAGCAAGTACGAGTACATGGTGCAGGTTGTCTGGGCCACACACATGCAGAACAGAAAGAACCAGCTTGCTAGCTGGAGGCACCAATTCAGATTACCTCCCTTTAGTATTTGAACTTTCTAAGAATCTAGTATAATAGAAAAATTTTCACTGAGAACTTTTTTCTGAATTTAACTGAAGCTCACTAACTGGTTTAAAACTTTTTGGAGGCAGTGGATGGACAGAAAGAGAGAAGAGACACCCAAATTTCACACAAACATCATCTCTTAAGAAGAGTGGGCAAAAAAACCCTTCAAAGTGCTCTCTGCAGGCACACTTGCTTGTGCAAGTCCACTCTGGTGGAGAATGATGAACAACTGGCCGAGTACAGTTTATCTCACAGTATGCAACACTAGTATATCATTTTGTATCTGGCAAGAACCCTAGCTACTCCCTGAAGTACAACTATGAAATCAGCTGTCATAATATGAGCTGAAACAAACAGTTATCAAGCCCAAATTTCTACTGAAAATACCAGCCACATAATCAGACCATAATCACAAAAACACAATTTTTAATCAAGCAAAGGAAACTGGGTTGATTTCACGAAAACATGCAGCTCTCCAAACCCTTCCAGCTGGGCCAGCACCTCGGGGACATTGCTCACGCACACGGCGAGGCTGCTGCGAGGGGGCAGCGGGGGAAACCTCTCCACGCTGGACAGGCAGGCGTTCTCATTAATTTGCTGCCCGAGCACGAAGCAGAGCATAATAATTTCCCGGAAATCCCTTCAGGATAAGAAGCCAAACTCCAGAATCATCAACAGAAACACAGTCCTGGGAAAAGTGGCAGTTCTGGAAAGAGGAAGGCTCTGAACTGATAGTTAAGGGTAAAGCTTCTCGAGAGAGCTGAGCTAGTCGAGCTGACCCCGGGCTCTCCTGTTCCTCTTTGCATGTCTCTAGCTCTTGTCTGACCTTCAGCAGGCTGATCCAGCTCACCAAGCCAGAGGAGAAGTACCCCCCCCCCCGCCGCCCCCCAGTACAGCCAGAGCAGGGTTTYTGCCTGTGGGAGGGGAATGAATCAGCTCGGGAGGGGGTCAGGCCAGCTGACCCGCACGGCTGGCAGAAGGAAGCAGTCGCTTTTGCTTGGCCAGGAGCAGAGGAGAAGGCTGGMGGCACTCACGCTGCTGAGCTGCCAGATTAGCTCAGCCATCCCTGGAAATCCCCCCCCCTACAGTAAAGTGGGAAAATTCCKAGTTCTGCTACAGCTTTTCCCTCTACCTTTAAGTAGTCAAAATCATTGTACCACAGTCACCTGTTAGTAAAACACCATTCCTCTGCCAGCTTTAGTCTGTTCCACAGCTGTTAGCTAAACGCTAGATGCTAATAACTGACCCAGGACTTGCATGCTGATCTTAACAGAGGTTATGGGTGCTCTACTCATACAAATTCGTAATTGTTAGTCCCTGTAAATCACCAAGAACCAGAATAAGAGACACACTAATACGTCTTAAAAAGTTTGCTGCAGGGCGTCCCGCCTTACAGTGTTGTTTTCTGATTAATTCATTCTTGAGCAAAATCAATTTAAATACAGGTTTTAACATTTCTCTTTTTTGATTTTGAGCCCACTCCCACTAACACATAGAAAAAGAAAGTAAAACTCAGAGTGCTATGTACAACTTTACTTTCTGAGTTAAAAGTGCACAAACAGCCAACAGCAAAAAAATAGCAATGCTCAAAATCCCATTCCAAACTTACAAATTTTCGCTAAAAGGAAGAAAATAAGCACATCAACAATGTTTCCAGTGAGCAACTCTTCTCCTTCATTCAGACAACGAATTAAACCAACTCACAAAATGTTCCTATGAAGTGYCACTTCACTTGCTGTGTGATATTTCCCAACAGCTCCATAAGCATTGAATGAGTAGCCGGAATTCCTACCTTTTTTGGTGCAGCCGTTTGTGAATTCAGAGGCACACTRTGATCAGCCTCACTTTCCTCCCCATTAACCTCTTCTCTTTGTAACTCAATATCCTCCTGCTCCCGGTGAGAGCTTTGCYTTTTCATAGCTTCCATTCCTGTGCGAGGATCTCTGAAGCGAGCAAGGAGATAGCTCATTTCCTTCTGGTTTCAGCCACAGTTATGCCAGCAGCAGTTCTGGTACGAGGTTGGAGGCGATAACAGTGAACGGTTAGGACAGTTTTTGCAGGAGCGATCTCAAAACACTGCTCAAGGAGGGGAATTCCTTGGAAGGACAAATACGTCGCCAGCACTAGCTACAGAGAAAAGGGAGGGGAAGGAAGTATCGATTTGCCCAGTTTCCAGAACTACAGCTCTCACACTGTGCAATACTAGGTTTTCCAGTTTGTCTGCCTTACCATACCAGCCCTCAACAAGCACAAGCAGGTGAATAAATCTTTGGCAACACTGCCGTTCGCTGAAGTGATTTTGAAAGGAACCGAATTACTTCCCGTGCTGTTTTCAGCTGAGACAGTAAAACACTACTGCTGCTATTTGTACAAATAGATGTGGTTCTGAACAGCATAAACTGAGTAAAGAATCACATAGCTTGTGGTTCGGTTAGTCTATGAAGAGAAATTATACTACCTCCAAATACCTCCARTTTTAGGCTCCATGTACAGTTAATTGACAAATGCATGCTACTAACTCCTGTGCTGCGAATTCTCTCTCCCTAGCTATTACATAGCCTAAATCTGATGTCTGATGCTAAAGAAGTGTTTATGCCTATTCACATCCTATCCAACCTAAACCTGAAAAGCTACTTCCCCATTTGAAAAAAAAAAAAAAGAAAAAAAAAAGAAGTCTGGAGAAGAGAAGATGGCAGAGGGCAGAGAGGGGACAACACCTTCAGCCTTAGCCTACGCTCTCCCGGCTATGGATTTATAAGGGAAACTGTGGTGTGAATTGAGCTCTGGCCTGCACTCACTTCCTGAATGAGCTCTCCCATGACAGTCTGAGTCACCCGTAACAGCTTACCAGCGCCAGAGGCTAATTTCTCCCTCTCCCTCTCTTGCTCCTACCCCAGTAGGTAGAGGTATATCATACCTCCTCCCATTTCTCGTCCCGGCTCCATCCTCAGGGTTCTCCTCCCTCCTCACAGGGCACCTCTCTTCCTCTGGATCAAGCAAGTCTGGTACGTGGCTGGTAACTGCACTCTTGCTCCAGCGCAGAGTGGACAGTGCATAAAGAAGGGAAYAGAGCTTCTTTCTCCAACTCTCTCCCCTGCTGACTGGACATCCACCCACAGTACTACTCCTTCCCGCCAAATGCTGAGGATATTTCCCCCACTATCACTATTTTCTCATTCTGAAACTCCTCTGGCTACTGATGCCTAACCATTCCCCCGGGGTTCAGATTCCCAACATCCTGTAACAGTCATCAAGGCAAAGGCACTCCAAAAAACTGAGCACAGGGCTTGGTTTCATTTCGCAAATGAAAAGAAAACACAAATTCCATGCCCCACCTTCAGTTCTGGAGACTCCTCAAAAGGCTGGAGGACGAAGCACGGAGCCAAGCAGTCATCAAGATCAGAATAGCTGTCTGCATCCACAGGATTTTACCTGGGAAATATCTTCGCTAGAAAAGTCTTTACCTGCTGGGTCTCAGTAMTCCTGCTGGAGATGAGCTCCATTCATTTCATTTCCACGCTTAGTTATAGAGCTTACCTTCCTACTGAATTATCYGAAACCAAATGAGTTTTTCTAAGTCAAACGAGTTAATGATTATGGATCACACCCAGCAAAAGCCAAAGTCCATTTATTTTAATCTGTGAAGGAAACTCCTGAATTTCTTTAGTCTGGCCTGAATTAAGATTCACACTCARTGCCTAACTTGCCTATAAACTAATAGACTTCTCTCACACATGGAACTGAAAAGCTGTTAAAGAAAATGGGAAGTTGACAGCTGATCTGAACTTTCTGGCCTGGAAACAGCAGGAATACTGTTTTCTTCTGTAGTGAAGACATCTCTGATTACAACACACAGAACAGAAACATGCAATAAATGTGTGCTTTAGTACAACAAGCAAATCTTGGTTCAGCTTTACAAAAAGAGGAAACTCAGTGGTACARATGTACTTCCAATCGTTTCTAGGACTAAAGTTTCAGAGGCACAATCCAATGAATAAAACATAGCCACTCTTATTTAGTACATTTATTGAAAAGGAAGAAACAAATGACTGACTAGCCTTTAGAGATACTAAAATATCCACAGAACATCATTTGACTATAGCTCATGCAGTATTTGCAAGTTTGACACAAGCACTGTGGGATGAAAAGTACCCAACGCWAACTCAAGAAAGGAAGGGCAAGTAGTATTGATGTCAGACACAAGAATCCCACTGTGTGCGTATCAATGCTAGCTCATTTCAGTATCTCCCCCACATACTGCTAGAAGGCAGGTCTGAAACTAAAGAAGAATCACATGTTTATATACCATTGGATAAAAACGTGCTGTGGGTAGCCAGGACTATATATATATGTATATATATGTGTGTGTGTGTGTGTATATATATATATATATATATATATATTTTTTTTTTAACTGTAAAGGTGAAAGCTAAATATTCCCAAATACTGAGCACAACTTTATCTAGGATTATCTAGGAAGTGCAGACGGATATGCTATTAAACTGAATGTCAGAATTCTCAAATCTCATTAAATCTCATAAATACCTTTGGAAACATTAAATGAGCTAGGTTTGGGCCGATYGGCTCATCAGGAGATTATTGCTTCCACTGCTGGATTTACTGCTACAGTTAAAGGAATGATCTTGTGACAGAGATATTGCTGTCACTTCCTCCACTGCTTCCTTTGAGAACAAGGATGCATCCCAGCACATAAATCCTTTCTCCTTTATGTCCCTTTCAACGCCAGTATAGCCATGCAAGCACAGGAAGAAAGACCAAAGACAACGACCTGGTCCTGAAACTCTGCTCACTGCAGATGAACGATGCCAGAGAAAGCAGTGGGAACCCACCAGGAGGCTGGAGTGGGAGCTGGGGAATTGCATTTGTCATTCATTGCTGACATCAGTCCCTACACAACTATGGTCAAAGCTGTAAAGAGAATGTGTGAAAGCACCAGAGACTGGGCAAAAAGCCAGGGTACATGAGAACCATCTTGGACTAAGTTGAAAGATTTTGCTTGTTTGTATCAGAAGACTGGGGTCAACAAAAAAGACTTCCTGGCAGAGCAGTAATCTTGAAACAAACTGCCTACAGATGCCCTAGCTTGAAATGCCATCATTCTGTTTCATGTAGTCCTGCGTACGTAGCACCATCTCTCCTTGGACTGGTCTAGTCATACATCTCTTTACTTTAGTCAGGTGTGTGTGCAGTTCCTGGCACCCTACTAGGGTGAAATCCCTGAGGCACTGGCCTTCTATTATCACTCAGGCACCAAGCTCATACTCATTTGAGATGGATTCATCACAGCACAGAGCCACTATGATCATYACACACTACTTAAAAGTACTAGGTGAGCCCTCACCTGTTGGGAGTGGGGGGAACAAAGACAGAAATCCATGTCCACCAACTCATGTTCCTGTGCAAGTATCAGAGTCTTGTTGAGATCTGTCTCCAAATTCTATTTATAAAGGAAGTGAACCTGGTTTTGGTGATTTCATTGAAGTCTGATATTAMAGAGAATTAACTGGAAGATATAATATTACTATAATCAGCTACATGTATAAACCTGTCCATAAAGCCCGTAAAGAGACAAAACATGACTGTTTTGTAAATTCTTAACATTCTGTTGGGGAACTAGTAATTTGTGAGGTTTTAAAGGAAGCTTTTTTGGAACTTGATTAAAACATAATTCTCAACACATTTGCTTTATACAGTTTCKTTTTAATTAATTAAAACTCAGTATTTCCTTCCTCTTATTTATATCATCCCAAAGAAACTAAATGGTGCTCTTTCAGTCCTTTAAAGAAAGTTTCCTGCACCCTAAACATATCTGAGTTTTATGTCTGATGGTTTTAGAAAATCACAGGAGACAATCCAAAAATTACAGCCTAGAAAGGAACAGTTATGCAATAGCAGCATCACTTCAGAATGAACTCACCTTAGTTTTGTATGGTACATTGRTCATAATATTGGTATTTTGAAGAAACAGGAAAGAACAATTTATGTTTAGAATCCTGTAGCATCATCAAGGGAATATATGTGACTGTATATGGGATGTGTGTATCTTCATATGTGTGTTTATTTTTACATATATATATATATATATACACACACGCGCGCGCATATATTTACGTACACACATACACATGAAGGGGAGGGAGGGACACATCTCAGAGATGGAATGAGAAGAGAAGATTTCTAAAGGAAAGGTTCATCTGGATTTTTGTTATAGGTCCTAATACATTTTATTTTATATTTTTAAAGGCAGCATTGTTTCTGCTGCTCAGAATAACGAAGATGAATCCATAAAGAATCTGGAGCTGTTCTTAATCCAAACAGTTACTGCCAGGTGAATAGGAATTGATAGTTTCTATGTCAAAAAAGTGCTTTTTATCCACAGAGAAACAGTCAACAGCATTTTCTTGTTATATTGCCAGAGATGTACATCATAAATTAGTGTAGAAAGCAGTTTTCACAAGGAAGATTATTTGCATTTTCTCTTTGGCACATCAGTTCGCGTTCTGACGAATCCAGTYATAAAGTGCCATCACCTTAGTATATACACCAGGACGATTGCGCCGAGCACATCCTTCACCCCAGCTCACAATGCCAGCAAGGTACCATCTATTTCCCTTTCCTGTGCAGGCCAAAGGACCTCCAGAATCTCCCTAAAACAAAGRGCACAGTTCAGCCATTAGCACACATCCACACACAGAGCACAGAACAAGTTTTAAGTTGCTTAGGGACTCTAAATATCTGCCCTACTCCTYCTGAAATTACAATGTAATATTAGCACCTTATTTCCAGACAGAATGTACCTGTCTAGATACTAAATTCTTTCAGCTTGTTTTAACTTATAGAAGCAGYATATTTATCAATACAAAGCAACAGCAAGAAGATAAAAATGAAAAATTACTCACTGCTGATGACCCATTTCAGGATTCATAAAGTTCCTGATCATAGAGTTCAAGAATGAGAGGGGACAGGAATGGAAAGTGGGAACTCTGACATCATTTGGCCATAAATTGTTCACATGTTTAAGACAGAACTCTTATACTGTACATTGATCAGAGACAAAAAGAGAAGTGTCTCTTTCTTGCATTCAGGTCTGTCACTAAAAAGAATAACAATAAATTAAAGCATATTTAGATGTTGTTAGCAGCTTCATAAACAAGATTGTGGCTAAATTCAGACGTGGTGAGGAAGGGAAAAAGACTTCAGTAACACGTAAATAAGAACTGGCTTCTCAAAAGGAACATGAAGCTCTGCATATAACATGGAAAAATATAAATTCCCATTTATCTCAGTTCACAGGATCCAAATTCATTTGGATTCACAAAAGCGTTGTAAACCTTTCTGTTTTAACCTTGTATGCCTTCTGCGAATGGAGGAGTTTGCAGATCTCTSAACAGTTATGGATACTGCTCATTTCTGCAGATTTTCCTTATGCATATAAGGCAGTTTTCAGCCTGCAGGTTGAACCTAGGGTTTGTTTGCTCTCACCAGTTGGAACTAACACATGGGAGAAGATCAAGAAAGCCACGTACCTATAAAAAAATCTAACAGTAGAAAGTCTCTACCACCTAACCAGAGAAAATTATATAGTGATAAAAAAGAAGCCACAACAATTCCTCCTCTCTCCCAGGTTGCTGTCATACTGGTAACTTTAACCATCCAAGATGCTTAAGGAGAAAGGAGGCTGGATACTCTGGCCASTTATATTGGAAGCTCTAAGAGACTGAAGGAGCTGTACATGCAGGTGGAAAGAYGAAGGATCCTGAAAAGAGGAACCATGTAAGGCCAAAGAACACCCTAGAGTGATAAGAAAACCGAGTGTGAAAGTGTACACRCTTCATTTCTTACAGTAAGTGTCACGTCATCTAAAGATGAACTACTCTTAGAAGCTTCACGTAACTTGTGCGGTCCATAGACAGCTTTTACATCCATGAAGAAGTAAACCAAATCAGGATGTCCAAAACACTGGAACTATAATTAGATAGCTTCCAGAGCATTGTGGGGATCTCCTGAACTGCCACTATCATCCCTTTCTAGCACTGCRCAGGAAGTATGCTAGAGAAGGGGAAAAAAAGAAATAACACAGGCACTACCAAGAGGAGGAAGTTTAAGTCACAGAGGACAGAAACAGAGTAGACTGTGCTGGAAAGTAGAGTGACCAGTATAGTACCTAGCAAAATCGGTTAAAATGTCCATCTTAAAACTTAAGGCCATTTCCGAGGCAACACATTTTTTGGAAGAACATCACGCCTTAGGCGTATCACAACATACGTTTTAGCAAAACAATTCCAAGGCCTAAGGTTCTAAACYAAACAACATGTTAGCAGAAATAATAATTCAGTGAACTAGATCTGGGAAACTGCAAAAGGATCCTATAAACCAGTCTTTTGTTATGTGTTAGAAGGCTAGCCCCTTTAGAACTATGTTCTTGCAAACACTGTTCTAGTATACTTAAACAGTAAAAATTACTCTATTAAATGAAAGTTCTAACAAATTAYCACAGACTAAAATCAGTAATACATTTCTCTCCATTTAAAAAGTAACTAGTATAATCACTATGTTTTAATTTAGAAAGCAGATACTCATTTTAATAAGTTTAAATACTGATAACGTACACTCTAGCCTAACAACTGGGATGGGGACGGAACACAAGTTAGTTAACTATGTCTTAAAAACAGTTTCTGATTAATTACATGTGCAACAAATTAGGTCATATAACTCATGATACAATAATGTCATCAAAACTTGTCATAATACATGTGACTGAACATATGAAACTAACAGAGGCAGCATTTCAACTGCCTTTACTGGACTTAGCTTACCTTGCCTTTTGCATTTCTTTGCAACTGTAACTAAATGCCATTTATCACATTGTTATAACATTAYACTAATTCCCACATAAATAAACAAACCAAGATGAACAGTAAAAATAGCAGATAGCCCTAACTTTATTCCATTTATCCTTATATCTGTTTTTTAATAGGAAGGATAATTTTTGAAGGGGGGGGAAAGAAATTTTCAACTCGTTTTACCCCTTTTCTTGCAAATCAACATTTTTCAAGAGATACAGATGATATCTATGCTAAATTTCCTTTACTATTTTGGAAAACTTTAATTGCCATAAACTCAAGACATCTCACTTTATTACTGAGGGGGCAAAAAAATCCCTAAACCCTGAACAGGTTTCTAACAAAAGYAAACATTCTTTTATAGTTTTTCCACAAGTTCCAGATTACCTGGCATGCATCAATGCCACCTTTAAGATTCCCAGCACACAGCATACGTGATGTGATCAGATCATCATACAGTTTTCTGCAAACACTTTGGTTAATTATTTTCACTCTAGCTTCCTGCAGTGTTTTGGCAAGGTGACCTAGAAAAAATACAAACGTTGCAGAGGTTATAGTAGTAAACATTTTTAATAGAGAAACCAGTTGTCAAATCAGAGGAGAATGGCTCCAAACTCAAGATTTACCCAGCTAACAGCAGAAGAATAATTCCCTTCCCTTCAACTGCTGTTGCCCCCAGCTTTTGAGACTGTAGTACACACTAGCTCTAGACATAGACGTCCCTACGTGCTACCACTACTGTTTTTCCATTTCCTTAGTTTCTATCCTTATTAGCTAGTTCCGCCAGTCAGAAGTAGAAAGTCATGCAAACTGTGAGTATAATATGAGATTTCACACAATATGACTAGTTTTTAATGCCATTTCAAATTGAGCCCAAAGCTTTGTTATTTATACTATAGTCTTGCCCACAAACACTGTCCACGTCTTAGTAAGTGAAATGTCTACATTCTCTCCCATCCTCCCCATCCTAAAGAAGGAACTGAAGAATGAAGCTGAGAGGAAAAAAAGAAAAAAGAAAAAAAGAAAAAGCTTGTAAGTCACAAGTGATGGTAGGGGCTAAATATCATTGTTATCATTGTGAGTTAAATATCCTGAGTCACATTTTGGCCCGTCAGTGAACATAATTCTGAATATCTGGAGATTCAGGAGAACAGGTTGTTTGTTTGTTTGTGCATTAGGTTCTAGGAGGAGGTTGGGAAGGAAATAGTCAAGATCAAAATATAAGYTTTTTTTTTTTTTTTTACATACYATTATAATGATTTTTAAATATTACCTATGTCATTTCTTTAAAAAGCAAACCATATACAAAGACATAATTTGTAAAGCTATTTGCACTTTATTACATTACATGTGATAATCTTCGATTTAAATCCATTAAAAAGGCATATTAAGAAAGTCAATATTACTGTGGCAGATTATTTCTGATCAAACATGAGCAATTAGGATATATGGCAGTTGTAGGGATCACTGCAATGCTGGGGAGCTGTCTAAACTCAGGTCTAAAACCTGGCTCAGGTTTGACGCAGCAACAGCAGTGAGGATCCTGTGAGCTCCCCGAGCACCCTCTTCCATATCTGCCTGCTTTCCCCTTTCCTCCCTACCAGCTGGCTGGTCTGAGCTGTGCAGGCAGAATACTTCATAGGGCATACAATAAACTGCCTTAAGACAGACAAAAATAATAAACCTACATAATTTTTTGYGGCTATTTCTGCAGACACCCCCATATTGTCAAACTACATTCTTGAACACAAAGTCTTTCCTTGCATTAGTTTGAATTTCCCATTTTCTTCACCAGTAAGATTGCTTACTATCTATTCCCCAGACAAAATGAGCCTTGAGCATAGAAGTAGACACGTTTTTGTAAATCTATACACATTTGCTTTTCAATGGTTTGTGACACCATCCTTGATCCTCATACAGAGGGTACATGTTCACACTTAACTGCAATACAAGTAAACATTTAGAATTGATAGACTAGAGAGATATTTTCTAGCTTTTTATAGAACTACTAAGTAAACCACAGGTATTTTCTCTTATGTCTATAAATRTTTCACAGTTAGAGTTTGAAATTAAGCCAAACTTGCAAAAAGTATATCCAGGAAATGAACATACTGTTTTCTTTTATGGCTCCCCAGCCAGTTACATAGCAGACAGTTCCATAAACAAATACTCTAGAGGTGCTGGGTAAACAAATGGGCTGTACCAGCTCACTGAAGAATACTGGTGTCTCCATTTCCAACAAGGCGATGTCATAGTCTGAGATATATTGGTCATATTGTGGGTGGATAATAATCCTTTTGATTGATCTCATAGCCACGTGATTGCTGTTTTCATTAATGGTGCGTAAGCCCATATATGCTCTCCAYGCAGAAGGAAGAGAGTATCTGTAAAGAGAATGGTTTTAGAACATGCCATTGGAAAGTAATGCAGTATTGGTTCATTCAGTTTTAAGCATATTTCAATAATTGATGAAAACCATCAAAAACAAAGTAAATGGGGTAGAATACTGCTTATGAAGGCAAGTACACTACAGTCTCTTTCCACTAAAAAAAWAAGTTACGATTTTGCTTACCATTTTAAAAGGAATAGTCTCTTGGAGCTATAAGACCAGTTCCTTGCAGGGGTCAYTTTTCATCCATCTTTACACAAAGCAAAGCTCTCTGAAATACTTCCAGAGTTGAGTTCCATAAAAGTATAATGAAAGCAGAATGAAACAAGCTATGCCATTGTAAGCCATGTGGTTTTGCTCTGTAATTCAGTTTACTGTATGGTTTTCTGCTGGCAGAAAAAGCATCCATGATTGATTTACCAGAAGCCCAYAGTATAAAACCAGGCTTAGGCCAAATTTTAGTCAGGTAGAAAAAGGGAGGTATGAGTGTAGAGGTAAATCATCTATTCTGACATTTCACAGAGGTACTGGCCGAAGCAGAACCAGACTGGGCAATTAGCACTGGTCTAATTTCTCAGAGCTCAGTGATCAGTGCAGTTTGAGCTTTCAAGTAGAATTGATGTCCCGTTTGTCTCAGGTAAGGACCAGCAGTGCTCCTGACATTCATGAGCCAGGAGGCAGGCCAAGCAGGGATGGCTGTTCTGACATACAAGCCTCAACAGCTCATGTCCATCTCATGCTAATAATGGATATTCAAGGTCTTAGTCATAACTGTGCTAAGTAACGTACCTATTTGAACATGAAATTACTTTGTGCATATTGGGTAGTTGCACTTATTAAGTAGCTATTTAGATATAGAGATACCCTATTTCTGCATGTTACTACAGTCTTCAAATGTTTTTACAGTCCAAAAAGCAAGACTGGAATTGAAGTAGGAATGGCCAATTATTCCAATAACTTTCTGACTGCAATACTGCTACTTCACTTTGCAATAGGACTTATTTCAGGAGCAAAACTGCTACACCTCAAATACCAGCATTGAAGTTAAACCATGATTTTCTGTCCTTGTACACACAGTCTGGAGAAAGAGAGCGAACGAGAGCAAGAAAGAGCGAGCGAGAAAACACCTACTCAGTTCAGCTGGGGATATTCTACTCAGACAACAGGGCTGCATTTACAGTTCAGTAAAAATGGGATGTATTTACAGGAAAATCCTTTGTCCAAGTCCTTCTATGCTGAATAGAAGTTAGATTATATCCTTGACCCAAGCACTGTATTGCTGTGAGTGCCTCCAATATATCAATATCCTTTATTCAGTGTAGTCACTCTCTTTTGGGCATTAACGTATTCTTCTCCACTGCATGCAGCACTCCAGTGATAGTGAGTAAATATCAAGTAAAACCAGTGTGTAGCATTTGCACAAGGGTATCTGTTTTGTCTTGACCGAAGTGCAGACATACAAAACTTTCCTCATCAACTCAAAAATCTTATGGGCACTCGTATTACTGAAACAGCAGTCACGTTACATCAGGAGAACTGTGACGTGTTTGACAAAAAACAATGTAATTTCAATCTCAATATATGCAAACATAYGTTACATAATTTAGAGTACCAGCTTGCCTTCAACAAAACCCCRACAGTTCAGCTGTAAATCTTGTCCAATGTATTGACACAGATTCTATCATAATCTAATMAACTACCTTCTGACTAGAATACATACAATCATAAAAAACATGCATTTCAATTTCAATGTATTTCAGAATGTAAACACCTTGCTTTGGAAGTCAGAAGAGTGTATTATCAAACTCTAAAATCTATTTCTTCCTTCCCATGCATAAAAGGTATGTATTCTCTATTTACACAACCCCAATAGAACACTAGTTGATTTCACACTACACTTTTCAATATACGGTCCTTTTCTTGGCAGCAAAAGGCCATAGACTCTCCTCTGAAAATCCTTATCCTCTAAAACATGATGTTTACTCTAAATCTGACTAGCAAACTCTTCCTTCTAGCGTATTTTATTAACCTGCCATTAACCTGCAAGTCTTTCCCTAGGCTAAAATGCTGGCTTTATTGGCAGTGGAGGCAGAAGAGTTACTTTGGATACTTGAGTCTTTTGAAGACTGCAGAACACAATACTAAGATTCACTTAGTAATATCATGTCATAGAGCTATACCCTATATCAATAAATCTACACATGGAACAGCTACTGTGGACTCTTGAAAGCAACACTCGAAGGTTATTAAACTGCCGGTACCCTAAGACAATGTAGCCTGTCCATACCTGTCAGAATCAGAATCCAGAAAGCAATGGGCAGCAGATATGAGCCATCTGTTTGAAATAACAGATGCACCACATACATGGCCATGTGCTCCCATCTGTAAACTTGCTTGCCAAGGCCACTTTCCAGATCTTGCTTCTTCACCTCCAACAATTCTATTTTTCTTAAACAAGTGTCTTCCACAAGCTAATAGAAATAATTGAATAAAATAGTAAAGAAAAACACAAGGCTATTTACATTGTTATGCTTAATATGTAAACTTACTTTTATCCTTAGACCTCAAAGCCATGCGGAAAAAAAGTGCTTTCTTACTGTGTAATCGCAAAAATGATAAGGATACTTGCCCATTTTCACTCAGTGGGCTGGTCAGCTTACTAATGATTGCTTATCCTCTCTTACAGATTACTAAAGAGATCTGTAACTCAAAAAGACAATCAAACATAATGCTAAGCTGGGTTGTTTCCAAATATTTTCTTGAAAATCTTGCATTCTTTCACTGTTTAGTCCTTGACTCTTTGCATTTTATTCAGCTCAAACAARCACTCATACTCACCAACTTGACAACCTGGAGGTGAGCATTACTCGAAATAAATCATCAGAGACAAGGGACCAGTGGKTTTAAAATCAGGCAGTGAAAAATTCAAGTCAGACACTTTCATACAGTTGTCACCAGTAAATTCATTTTCTAAAAATTCACATCTGATTTAATCAATTCTTGATCCACTAATATGGACCCATCAATCCCTGAGTTATTTCCAATGTTATTAACTAATTTTTCAAATCAATGTTACCACACCACAGTTCATTTCATCAGATCCATCTGCACAATCTTTTATTCCATCGCAGTCAGGATTCGGTTTCAGCAGACATTTTCCATTGAGGCACTTGTAAGCATAAGAGGAGCAACTTCTGTAGGCTGAAATAAAAGAGAGATAAGATACAACGCTTGGAGCCGTGATTTCTAATGACTAAAGAAAATTTACACACTCAATCTATTCATCAGTAGACAAGGATGTGGCAAAAGCTGTTCAAAACCACGTATTTCAGTCTGCCTGAAGTCATAATCCATGCTGGTGTAAACTGGACCTGCTATGAGGGAGACATTCCACTCTAATTAACGATCACAATAACTTAAGCTTCCATTGACCGTAAGATAGACAGCAGAGCCTCCAGCTGCCTTCCATTCCCTTTTTACTTAGCTCTAAACTGAAAGAGCTATGCTTGTCRAGTCTGTTGTTTTACCTCTACCAGTAGGGCTACTGATGTTACAAATTATACATTTACACAGCAGATGATCTTCAATAGTTGGTGTTATTTTTGTTTTTAAAGGAAACTTGAGCAAATCATTCAAGGGCTGCTTTAAAGCTTCCTCCAAGGTATCTTCAGGTAAGAAACTATCATGATTTACTATATGGAAATCCTGACAGACCTCAGCATTGTGCATCCATCACTATCGTACATAATATTGTTTGTTTACAGTGACCTCCAAGAAGTGGTAGGCACTTTTTTGACAAACAAGGACATGCTACCACCCCAAGGACTTAAGATTTAAAGTAAGGTGAGTGTTACAGGAGCAAAACATAGCAAGTCACGGAGATATCATTAGTACCAGTAACGTCCCTGGATGTGGTATGCCTCCAGTAAAGAGAGCATGCATGTAGCAAGGGGCAAAAGTCCTAAAACCCTTATGTCCCTTTCTCTTGCATTATTTAAAACTGATTCTGATTGTTCTTCTCACAGGATCACCAGTAAGCTGTGGTTAGGTCATCTAACTAAAATCACTGTTACTCCAAATTTTATTTCAATAATTTCTTGCCTAGACTCTCGCAAGCACTAGTTATACTCTGCATGTTTTGTTTTCACTCTTATGAGATGTGCATTTTGTGMAATGAAAAAATACATAGAAGTTCTAAATTCTGTAGTAGTTTAGAAAGGTTCCCATTCATACTATGGGAACAGGTTAAGTGAGGCAAAATGACTAACACAATGAGTCCCTACCACAAGAGAACTGCATTTCTAAAGTCCTTTTACAAATTAGGTAGTACTTATTCAACAGTCTCAGAAATCAATAGTGTGACCTCACTGAGTCATTCAGWGGTAGTCTCTGGGGATTTGCTTATAACACTAGTAAATCCCTGTAGTTACTCTTCATATTTAATGTTGTACAGGAATCTGTAATGAAAGAAAGATGAGAATAGAGCAGGATTTTATATAAGTCATAAGTCCTTATTAGGAGAACAGTGATTGAGCACACGGTTTGTCTTAAGCACTGAAGATCACTTGTGACAACATGAATCATTCCTGCTGCTAAACAGTGCAGGGAATAGTTGACAGCTAAACAATAGCTGCAAGTAGTTAAAAGTATATTATTTTCTCTTTAATTAAGTTAGGAAAATAGCTGCTAGATTTTAATGATGTTTTTAACTAGAYTACTGATCCATTTAGAGATACTGTTTTTCTAACAGTTCTCCAAACTGATCATGACTAGTGACATGAAAAAACAAAGAACTCGTGGGAGCTGTCTTTATTATTCTGCTGTTCAGACCAGCTGGTCTGTATGYTTAGTCAGACAGGTAGAACACCCAGAAAACAAACATGCCTTTTAAAAGGGTCTATTTTCTTTTGTAAAAGGGAGGAGATGGTATGGTTTGGCCCTTACAGCTAGAAATAGCTACCTGAAGTTTTTTTCATCAAGTTAACAGACATTTACTGCAAATGTATTTCTTGAAGGGGAAAAGAAAAAAACGCTTAATTTGGATTTTTCACACACAGTGAATTCAACATGATTTATAATCGGCCTGTCCACYGACAGAACCACAGATTTAAGGAAATAGCATATTGCTGTTTCTGYCTCCCCCATCTCTCGGAAAGTAATTTACTAAAATACATACTTACAACAGTCRTTTTCATTACTGTCCTCCCCACAGCTGTCATCACCTTTGCAAGTCTTATACTGATGTTTACACTTCCCATTGCCACAGTTCACCTGTTCTGCATTACAGCCTGAAGAAGAAAGGGCTGTAAATGGTTTCTGATCCAAACAGCTGGCTAGCACCCGCACGCTGCTCTCCCTGTCACAGGCCATCTTGGCATTCCTGTGCCATCCACAGCAGACATGAGCCTACCTTGCTCTTAACAGCCTCTAGTAACAGAGAGTGCATAGTGTTAATTTGGTTATAACATTCGTGCTGAGGCCTTCCCACTGCTGCTGGGAGGATCCTTTCAAATTCTTGTTTTATATCTTTTTGAATTAGTGGGCTTTTTTTTTTTTTTTTTGCTTTTGTTTTTTTTTCTTTTCTTTTTCTTTTAAGACAGCTGCATGACACTGTGACTCACAGTCAGCTTTTGAGATACTATCAATATCACATCATTTTTCAGTAGAAAAGCAACTTAGGCAATCCACCAGTTTGATTACCTACTTAAGTTCAGATTCTATCTTTACTGAACAGAGTATTATCTTTTCCCTGGAGAACACATTTTCTCCAGACTACCAGGATCATTTATAATTCCATTCAGCCCTCTTCCTGTTGTGTGTCCTCTTTCTTATTTAGTAAGCATCTATCCTATTCCGTCATTTAGATCACTACCAAAAATAATAAAATGTCCCATAACAGATACTAACAGTAATAATGTCCTTCCATTTTGGCAACATGCCATGGAAAATCATTCTCTGGAAATAATTTTCCTAATATTTTCTTCTCAGTGCATCTTCCTCACTTCTCTATTTATCCTCACACATCAGAGAAGTATAAAAAAATTTGAAAATTCCACGTTTGTCATTACTCATTTCCTTGACACTTTGTGGATATCTACAAATAGTTTGGTTTGACCTTTTTTTTTTTTGTTTGTTTTCCTTTTTTTCCCCTAAAAGCTGAACTTGAGCAGATTGGTCTAAAATTCCCTTCTCTCTTCCTCTGTTTTCCTACTTTTGAATATACACATTGCATGGCCTTTCTCCAGATTTCTTGTTCTTCACCCACATATTCCTGTGTTCTTAAAGATAGCCACCAATATCTAGAGATTGTTTCAGCCAGTCTTCCTAGAATAAAATGATAGCAGAAGGACACAAACAAGAGAAATAATCGAGTTACCACAATCTAATTCATCACTACCATCTGAGCAGTCTTTCCAGCCATCACATCGGTTGCTTGAAGGAAYGCATGTTTTATCTGCGCACTTAAATTGTTGCAAACAAGCTAGAAAGATAAAAAATTAATGACAGTAGATATGCTGTCACAGACTAAATGCATACTGAGACAGGACTGTCAYGCAGAAGTGTTAAAATGGCTATTAAAAGCTAAGGCTAGTGTCATTTATAAGTTCAATTGAATGTTAAAAAAGCAAATGCTATCTTGCTTGACTTCATCTGTCAAAGATTTTAGCAGGCAGTATAAATTAAATGAATCAACATTTACGTAAATGGACTCAGAAATTTAAATCCGCATTAACTGACTCATTCAAAGGGTTGAAAATGAGTCAGCAAAAATGTATAATCATATTCAGAGCTAATATCTCTTTAATTTGTTAACATACATTTTACACTGAAGTGACTACAGTTACAGAAACCCCCCTCTCAAATCTAAGAATTTTTCTTAGCATTATAGATACAAATAACCTGACACTAAAATGTTTTAAAAATTCATCTCTGTGCTACTGTGCTTGAGCGTCTTTATTTCTAATGTGAATAAGTGCTTTAGGAAATATTTTTCAAATCTAGTAATTTCATAATGAAACAACCTTTCACTCRGAAACTGCTTTCACATTTACTTAAAATAACAACTAATCCTGATTTTAAGATGTTTCTTTGAAACATATCAAAAATGTTTGTTCTCTTCCATTCTTCAGATTTGCCAGCAAAAATTAAGCCCSAGATACTGGTTTCTATATGCAGACAGGCAAGCTGTGGAAGAATAAGTAGGCAAAAAACTCCTATTTTTGCCCAGGTCTAGTCTACTTAAATTTTCTTCCTCCCTAGCACAAAAGGCAAATTAAAGGCTAAGAGCAGACATAACATCTCCCTCAGCCTACTGGCAACAGTCTTCCAAACGCAACCCAGGATACCATTGACCTTTTTTGCCAGCAGAGCGCATTGCTGCCTCATGTTCAACTTGTCCACCATGACCCCAGTGCCCTTGCTTGCAAAGCTGCTCTCCAGCTGATCAACTCCCAGTGTGTACTGGYGCCTGGGGTTATTCCTCCTTAGGTGGACAGCTTTGCACTTTGATTTGTTGAACTTCAAGAGGTTCCTCTCTGCCCATTTTTCTAATCCACTGAAGACCCTCTGACTGGTAGCTCACAACCATCATGTGCATCAGCCACTCCTGCTAGTTTTGCATCATCTGCAAACTTCCAAAGTATGGACTCAGGCCCATCGTCCAGGTCCATAATGAAGAGGTTAAATAATACTGGCCCCAGCACTGATCCCTTGGCTCCCCAATCTCCACAGTTCTGGAATAGCATTAGATGTTTCTGGACTTTCAAAGACTGGATGTGCTGGCTTTCAGAGAGTTGATACATTGATTTGTAATATCTTTATTAGAAAAGACTCATCTGCAATATATTTTTTGTAAATACCTACTCTTCATTAATTTCCAGAAACATTCTCTCTTTCTGTTTGTAAGCTGGAAGCTGAATCAGAGTACACTGAGTTGTAAATTTAAAGAGAAGACTGACTTTACTCCTGTTGATTGAAGAGTCCTCTTGGACCCTCTCCACCACATGCTGTCTGCAAGTTGCAGTTTGGCTATTTTAAGAGAATGGCACACTGTCAAGTAATTAGATCTGCAAAAATTGGGGATTTTCACTTTTACTTCCCATTTTACAGAAGCTTTGTGAAAAGATAGAAACAAAGTAGTATCCTCCAAACGCATTGCTTATCTGAATTTATGAATCTATTTAATCAATTAAATATATAATTACATTCCAAGCACTCCTGTCTTGAAAATAGGTTAAGAAAAAAAGGCAAGTTGGTAAGCATATAATTGGTCTATCAAATACGGTTTCTCAAAGGTCCTTAAAAATAAAAGTGCATACACATTCACTTACAGTCTGTGTGACTGAAGGCTCTATATTCAATATAAAACCCTCTGTGGGTAACCAGTTCATCAGAATGGAAGYTGATTGCAACAGAATAGCCATATTCTTTATTTCTGTTGCCTTCTGAAATAGCTTTACAGTATCTGGCAAGGCAAAAACAAAAAATTAATTTCTAACAAAACTGACTATTGTCACCCAGCTACCTCCCCTATTACTGCAGGGTACCAAATCCAGAAAGCTCTAAAGCATGACAACAAAGATAAGCTATTTTTAGTGTAAAAGTTTTCTAGCTCTAATAGAACTATTAGAAAGCTTATTTACAAAAGTCTTCCACTGCCACCCTTCTTTGTCCCCCTCTCCCCACCCTTCCACCCACAGCAACTTTTCTGGGACTAGCAGACTTTTAATAAAAAACAGAAAGAGGATCAGCATCACAATATAGCTTTTAAATATAAATCATGTCTAAGTATGCTTGATTTAAGATTTCCTATTTTGGTTTACAAACCCAAGAGGTTAAAAATCCAGCAATGAAATCACACACCAAACAGCTGTCACCAGCTTCCCTATGCTCCTTCCAAGAGACAAATCCCTCTGCATACTTTTTACACACATTGCAAATTGCCTTATTTACTGAAAATAATTACAACCACTAAAGAGTAAGTGATATAGAAAACTTCAGATGACAAAAGCCGTTCACCCAGAATAAGACCAGAGACAGGAATTCACAGCTCCACTGCAGCTGTATAAAATTCTGCCGTCTTCTACGTCATTGCACTTAAGGGAAGCAACAAAATAAATATTTATCACTGTAGAAAAAGCAGGATAGTTAAATTAAAATAATGACATGTTTGGAACTAAGGCAGGATTAAGCATATTATTCTGCTGAAATTCAATGGAAGTATGACATTTTGTTTGGTGAAATGTATCCTTCTGTACTGGAAGCAGTAAGACACTTTTTAAGGACAGTATGTGGTACAGAATATCAAAGCACAAATTAGCATGTCAGAAAACAGGCAGTATATTTGACTCACCTAACTCCATCAATTTCTAACCAATCCTTATCACATTTACTGGACCCCGGAGACTTCTCTTGAATTTGTATTACAAGGATTTTTAATGACAGCTTGTAGCCAGGCAATGGTGCCTAGAAGTGAAAGGATAAATATCCCACCACACACAAAAACAGAATGAAGAGTCCTATACTTCTGAAATGGTAAAACTTATTTTACTTATTATCTGATTGAAAATACTGCATTTTTATGATGTGAAGCAGCACCTGTGACAATCCAAAACCTGCCTTTTAAATGTGTATAGAAATCTTTTTAAACACAGCTTTATCCTGCCATATTGTGCCAGATAAAGGAGAATAAACCTTCCTGCAATCAGCCCAAAGCACTATATCCAAGACTCATGCTATATTTGTTCTGTCAGGTGGTAGATCACAGAAGTGATTTAAGACACCTAGGGCAAGTGGCCACACAACTGTATTAGCTATTCATGCACTGGAAGCCTGAATGAGCACTGCGTTTTAGAAAGTCTTCTTCACTTTCCTGCATATAGATGATAGTTTTTTGCTATAAGCTACTACTAATTTTCATCAGGCAGGTGAAAGGCAGAGTCTGCTACTACAGTCTCATAGACATCAAGGGAGTTCTTTTCCAGGGAAAGTCAAAAAAGCAGTGAAATGCTTTATGGAGCAACAGGTAAATGCACCAGAAAGTTGGTGACAATCACGGAAAGGATATTAAGTGAAAGCTGATTTCCAGCAGCCAAGGGCTTGCTGGAAATTCAGAGCTGAATTTCTGCGCCAGAAAAAGTCCTGGTTTTGCAGAGTTCAGGGAAATAGAGCATGACACATTATGAGACATGATACACCTCCATTTTCTTCTTCTACCATAGAAGCAAAGCCATGGCTATTAACCATTTGCTAGGCTGTTAGGAACTGTCATCATATCCAGCACTTTGTTTCTGTCACAAATAATACTCAGCCTTTAAGAAGCTGGCAATCTTTCTCTCCCACAGCTGGCACTTGCCTTTTGCATAGTGCAGGAGAAAAATAGGGTACCTGAGAACAAGTCAGGTGCAATGGTCTTGACAGGCTTCCCCCTCATTTTTATCACACTGAAAGACATTTCTCCCAGCTTTACTTTGATATTACATACAACAAAGAGCCTCACAAAAATTACCACTATGCCTAAGGGTTCCCAGGACTTACTCGGATGATCCAGCTGCAGTCAATGTTTGGTGGGTAGTAACTCGGGTAATAAGGTGAACTCAGTGTCCCGTTCCAGGAGACAAAATGCCCACCACACACTGGGAGAGAAATAYATCAGCAAGGAACACAATTATCTCCACTGGGCTAAAGTGGAAAGCTTATTTCACTTGTTTACTTACCTTTAGGTAAGACAGTGGATGCAAACATGAAGATGAGAGGAAATAATACAGTTTTGAATAATTTGCCACACATTTATAGYAAAACTGGACTATTCATAATTCTGAGTACCAACCTCCAGAATAGTGAAGCAAGTCTAATTTGTAATGTGCATGATATAAGTATTTTCTTAAAGAGAATCCATAAAGGCATAAACTGAAATGTGTAAGCTTTAAAAAAGATTGTTTTCTAAAAGCTATCTTCTATAGTTTGTTTCATGGGTTAAAAACAGTCAGTTTCTTCATTCTACCAAATTTCTCTTGGTTAGAGAGGGAACAGATGAACCTTACCAAAGAACTGTGGGTAAATTTTCCACTTCTGAAGTCTCTAAATCTCCAGTAAAATATTACAGGTTACTGTAATTCAAAATATTTAACTGGTCAACCACAACTCCTGTAAAATTCATAGTAACCCATAGGTTTGGAACATACATGGGTCTGGAATCCACTTGATTTCTTACACAGTCAATTACATTGTACAGTTCCTTTCAGAAGGGGATCAAAGRCTTATATTAGAAGTAACTTTTTGCCCTTTTACTCCATTTTCATGAAACACGTCTTCCTTGAGTTTGAGGGAGTTTGCTGACAAAAGTGCAGCTCAGCAACTGGGACTATCTAGGCTGGGGCTGGATACAGTGCCAAAAGTCTATCTGACAGGCTGCTTTCCTACTAATATTTATGAATAACAGGATTATCCATGCAGTAAGAGCTATCTCTGGGAAAGATGGCTTGGGTAGTAATCAGGAAAAGAAAAAATCTACCAGAGAGAAGGCTATTCTTTATTCAGTTCTTTGACATCTCTTTTATGCAGATCGGAATAAGAATCCCTATACTTTTACATCAATATTTTTCCCTCAAAAAAAAAAAAAGTTCAGGCAATATCAATTTTTTTTGAAGGAACATGAGGAATAAGCATGCTTACATCAGGCATTTGTTTCTATTYGTCACTTACTGATTTTAGGGATGGCTTGAAAGTGAGCTTTTAGTATGTTCCTTTCTTCTGTTCGGTCCAGTGAGAAGGTAAGCAACATTACATTACCTGATGAAGTCAAACGTATAACAGGAGTAGTCCAGGCTCCAGGCCCACACCATCTGAAATACCAAAAACTTTGCGTAAGAAGACATTTCCCATAGTACTGTCACTTTTGCTGAGAAATTAGACTGAAATGACACTGACCTGGTCATCTCTGTTTCAGAAGTGTTCCCCTGGCTACCACTTCCCTTTTAGTCTTCCAGTCAATTGATACTACATGAGATACTTGCTAGAGTGTCCTAGCCTCAGAGCTGAGTCACTCAGAACATCACAGATATTCTGCCTAACAGGTTCTCTGAAGTTTTCAGGCCTACAGAAGCATTGGAAAGGCAGTGCCAGATGAGGCTACTTAAATCTTAAATAACGGGCAATACTGAGAAGACCACCAAGGTCAGTGCTGCAGAAAATCTGTGCAGTACATAAGCCCAAAACATTTCCCCTCTGTTAGTGTTCAGCTTGGTTTCATGTAGCTGATGGCACAAGCTGTTACAAGAAYCAGAGGTGGGGAACCCCATCCATAGCAGCTATTTCTTCTTCTTCTGTTTAAGTAGTGAGTAATTAATTTATATCCTGAAGCTTGAAAACTTACTTGTAATCTTGTAATTTGAGATGCTATTTCTTATATCTGTAAATTAATTCTTATATCCATTCCATTTTGAAACCCACAGCACATTTTGGATTTTTCCTTCATTTACAAATCTTTCAATTTACAAACCTATGTGTGAAAAATCTCTAACAGGCTTCTTTACTTCTGTGCACAGCAACACACAGTAACAGTGTATTTCCATCACAGCACTGCATCAAGTCCTTTAACAGTGTTACCTCTTGTCAGGGAGATCCACTAGTGGCAGTGTGAAACATAATTTTTATACCTTCAGCTCAAAGAACTCCTCTTAAGCTTTTAGCAGGCTACTTCCTGCTCCCATTTTAAGATACATTAAATAAGGATTTGTGATTTGCCTTCTCTTTTGTAGTCATTATAATATCCTTTTACCATGAAACTTGTCAAACCTTTTCTAAAGTGAACAATTTGAGTCTTCTTCCCACTGCCATTTGGAAATATTTCAGCACCTTGATCTGCTCACCCAGTTGGGAGCCTGCCTTACCTTCTAGCTGTACCTTTTGCCACACTGTCATCAGAAAAGCAAGGCAAGTGTATGTGAGAAAAGTTGTCTGCATGAGACACCTTGTTTTATGGTATATCTCAGTCTCAGCTTATTCATTGCTCAGTATTTGTAGCAGAATGGCTTTATTACTGCAGTCTACAAAAACTTGTGAAGATCATTTGAGGCACCATCTGTGGTCCAAGGACTGAATGTTGGAGGGTGAGAGGGGTAAGAATCTCCCACATAAGCTATCTTCTCAAAGTAATTAATGGCAATTCTCCTTTAGCTCATGTATTTAAACTAGCAATTTTACCTTGGAAAGCCTTCACTCTCAGTCATACGAACTACACCTTTCATTTGGTTAAAATACTATTGTATACTTTGTACCTCAAACCAATTTCCTTTGTTAAGGAAACATGGGCAATGCACACAAACTCCTGTTTGTCATGAAGAACAGAGATATTTGTAGTAGTACCACTGCATCTGTCCTAAGTAGGTCACTCGCTAACTTTTAACATACTTAAAAAAAAAAAAAAATAGAAAGAAAGAAAGAAAGAAAAACCTAATAGGCATATACAAAAATGCACACTCACTAGGTTGGTAGTAAAGGCAACCAAAAAAAAGTCAACTTGTTTGGAAGTATGCTTAGCATCATTTTAGTCACCAAATTGCTTGCTGTTTCAGTTCTTYGATAGGCAGACTCCAATGCATGGAGAAATTCCCAGAACTTTCATATTGCAACTTGGTGCAGCTATGTTCTACGAATGCTCCTCGACATTCACCCATGTTGGTATCACTTGCTTCCTAGTGCTTTTATCCATATGGTCCACCCTACATTTCTGCTCCCACCAGAACTGAGCTACTRCTAATTAAACATGATGGAGCAACAGTTCCAGCAATAACCCAGGGTGAGCAGCAAAGTAGATGCAGCCCACGCATCAGGCATAAGATTCTCTGTGCCACACTATCTGCAGCACCATAAACGTGGTGGCAGTCTGAAGCTAACTCCTAGCAGAAACCCTGTCCTCACTCCAAGCCTGGCCTTTTGACAGTTTGCCAGCAACAGCAAGCCCTAAGGCCTTCTTGCATAAGGAGAGAGATGAAAGTCTGGAGAGGATCACCTACTCATTCCAAGTAAGTTAAAGGAGTGCTAAGAAAAGTTGATTTTAGATGCTATTAACTGAATCTGCGTGCTCAGCCAGGCTTTTCCTAAAAGCACTCTTCTTCCCCCCACCCTGAAACCATCCTTCCACAGATTCTAAGGCTCACTTATTTATTTTGTTAATAAGACAGGTTCATGGTGCATAATGTGCTCACACGTGGAATTTGACACAGGAAGAGTGGGAGTGGTATAGCTGCTAAGATTTMAAGATCAAATGAACTAATGTATTAAAGTGGACTACTCTAACTCTGATTAGTGAGCCTTCTGTAGACAAAGAGTTGTTATGATTATTTGTCTATGACTTTACTACTATAAAACATATCTTTTCTAAAAGTAATGGCATACAAAACTCAAAATTTAAAACTACTTTTTTGAGTTGTAACGGTACTTATATGAAATCAAATACAGTACAAAAATCAGTTGTATTGTAGAATAAAACCACAGGAATTTATAATTCATTGTAGGGGGAAATAATATGGAAGATCTCTTCACTACCTTATACCAGATTCTTATTTAAGTCGTATTTGGAATCTTACATATTGGAAGCCTGTTTGATACAATTTCATATACTAGCTTTTCAGACTTTCTGAACAACTCAGTAAAACATCTTTTTTCTGTACTGTCATACCTTGTAATGATCTTGTTCTGTAGAGGAAGAAGGAAATCATATGCTGATAACTGGTGTGATGCACAGCTCCCTGGAGTGACACCATGCAAGGTAGTAACTGCCAGTCTCACCACATAGTTATAAGGAACTCGTAACCTCCACTGATAAAAAGACTTCTTGGGATTCATCAGAGTTAGAGTTCTGTTGTTACCTGGCTTTGCATACAGGTCAAAGGATACTGCTATACAGAAGAAGCTAGATCAGTAGCTGAATAAATGTAAGTTAAGGTAAATAAAAAGTCACTGGGGAAAATTTCAGAAGAAGTGGCAATAATCTCCTAATTAATAACCTACTTCTTGACTCTCCTCCTCACCCCTTCCCTTACTCTTGTAACTGTGTCATCTTCTCCCTAAAGGGCCGGGTGCCTCCTCCTCCTGCTCTGGCTGAGGTGGCACAACACCTCCCCACCACCATGGGCTCATCACATGCTGAACAAGCAGAAGAGGACTTGGCTACAATTTCTACCAGCTCTTCTAGAAACTGACTTCTGCCTTTGCCATTTTCTCTTTGCCCCTCTCAATGCAGTGAAAATACTTACTATGTGACTACACAACTTTGAGATGTGCTCAGTACAGAGAAACCTAAGCAAGCTGAAGCTCTACAGCACCTGACAGATCACTAACTACTACTAATAACCAAAATTCTCTAGCGATAAGGCTAGAGAATAAGCCATGGATGATTTTATATAGGGGCATTTCTTTTTTAAAGATGCCAGGAAAAGGAGCTACGGCTCTCACTGAAAATTAATGGGAACTATTCAATTTCAGCTGTTCAGGTTAGAATATTAGAATAAAAGCTGTAAGGCATTTTCATCCCAGTCATTATATGGTACACAGGCTATGCATAGCCCTTGTCTGGTTTGGTTCTTAGGTCTTATAGAAATATGAATAATTGGAGAATTGCAATTTTTATGTTACAGGAATATTTTTTTTCCAAAGTGATATTCATTGAGATTGAAGAATAATTACCTGATTTTAACATCACATCATATTCTGTGGAATCTGAAACTGAAATTTAATAATTGTCAGCTACACAAGCCAAAGACAGAAAACAGAAAGAAAAATAGACAGAATAGGTATTAAATGACAGGTACATTGTTACCAAAAAGCTCTACTGTAATGAAATCAAAATCTTCCTCTCCAGAAGAACTGAACATGTGGGTTGCTTGTTTACTAAAAATCTCTTTTTGTCCCTTTGAGATTAGTTTTTTAAAAGAATCAACCATATCTTGTGGTGCCCAGAACGTATTCCAGTAGTAAGCTCGAAGTCCMGACTCTCCTTCACTGTGGAAGAAAAAATCCCATATCATAAATACACTCTAATTAATATAATGCGCATGTTTTCCACCGGTCCATATGTTTAGCTTGTACTGCTTAATAGTCAGCTGAACTGCTGTGCAGAGAATTGCAGCTGAACATGATGCTAAGAAGCTCTCTTATTTCAAAATTGCTTTTTCTATACGGTAGAAATATTTTCAAAATAACAGACCGAGACTGAAAACTACATTTCATAGAAAATCCTTGCAACACTTTTATGGAAGTGGATGTTTCTATCTCTTCCCTATAACTGTAAACTTTTAAAATTGTATTACAGTTCTAGACACATTTTTCTCAATATTTTCATTTAAAACTTCATACTGTATGATAATACAATTTTAAGCCCATACTTCGGTAGAACATTTCAGACAATTCCTGTTGAAATAAAAAGTTATCTGTACAGGTACATATATAAAGTAGTATTCAAGTGATTCAAAGAGACAGTCCATCATGTTCCTCCTTTCAAATGGTCTATGGACTGATCTTTCAGAAGCTTTCAGGGATTGTTATGACAGAAATAGCCAGCTGCTCAGTATCTTTAGATTCCTCAGCAGAGGCTTAAGAATAGGATCCAACCCAAAATCATACTTCTAAGTTTTACCTTGAGAAGTTAAAAGGGAATTTTATTTAAATAGACAAAACAAGTTTAAGCAAGTGGTACATAAAAAAAAATGCTGAACTGTGGTTTGAAAATCAGAAGTAGATGGATAGATTCTCTCAGATAACTAATTTAGAATACATTAGAAAACATGGAACAAAACTCATTATCTATGATTTAACGCAAATGCTTGAAAAGAACCTACCTGAAAGCAGCCACTACAGACTTCAAGTAATACTTTCCCAAGGCRGAAGACTCATATAGCTCTGCAAACTGACAGTCAAATAATTGCAAAATAAAATGTAGAGTTATGTTTTAGTGTCAATACCATCTCTCCTGCTATGCAAGTAATTGTATTATTTCTTCCCCTAGACCCCTAGCCTCACTCTACAAACATCACCAATCATTTTCACAGAATGTATCAAATAAGAATGCACATACTTTCCTTAAAAAAATCTTTTTTCCAATCACATCATGTTTAAAAAACATTGAGACAACTCTTGATAATAAGCTAAGAAAGAGAAATGTCTATAAATAGGTTTATATTTTTATTACAGTCTTCCTATATTTTAGTTACTTAAAATTTGTGGCAAATTTCTGGCAYGTAACCTGGACCTGGGCAGCTCGTGTTGGCAATGCACAAAGCAGCTTTGAGACAGTAGATTAGCTCTGTTGGGAAATACAGGCTAACAGAGAAGTGCTTTGTGTTTAAGACTTCTGTTCGCATATACCCAGGGAACAGTATTGATCTCACAAATATGGACTCACATGAGAAGTGCAAGAAAGCAAGCATTGTTATGAGAGTAAAATAAAATAAAACAAGAACTTATGCCTTGAATTTGAACCATAATTTAAAAGCTGAGATTAAAGAGAAAAATCTATCAGGGAAGAGTATCTGAGCAAAGTAAAAAAAAAAAAAAAAAAAAAAAAAAAAAAAAAAAAAAAAAAAAAAAAAAAAAAAAGTGGTTCTAGTTTTTCTGATGAGAATAATTTGTCCATAACCTTGAAATAGCTTTTATTATCTAGAAAATACTGACCTTACTCTGAAGCTCATAGCCACAGCTGTGTAGCTACATTCCTAAAGTTGTGCAACAAGTAGAATACCTCCCAGCTTTTTACTAACTCTAAATTTATTATTTTAAAGAAAAAAGAAAACAAAATAGTTAGGACTCAAACTGGAGTCTTCTCCTCAATCCAAATCTAAATCTGTGATAAATGCTTTGAAATTCTTGCTATACTTATGTGGGAACTTACATAATTTTGGATTGCTTCTGCTTGCAAGAGGAATTTCTGTGACTTTGGATCAGTGAGGTCATTTGTATATGTTAAATTCGAAATTTCTACACTTCCACCAATATACATACAGGAGAAAGCTGGAGCTGAGAAAAAAGGACCAGGAATTAGCACACGTAACAACATTACAGAAAACTTCCTGAACAAGAAGATTGCAGAAGCACTTATTTGTCCTCAGGCATCAGTGGGCATTAGTTCTTAAGAGAAACATAAAGTAATACCATGAGCGCTGAGTCAGTTCCACTGCTAGAACAATGCCCAGAAGGATAAGCTATTTGGAGAGGAAAGAGGTACAAGTTCGCATAGGCATTTCTACTAATAGCTTTTAATTGTTGAGCTTCCCCCCCTCCTTTTTTTTTTTCTTCTCTCTTTCCTGGAGAAGTAGGACTTTAAAGACTCTGAGTTGAGTTTGGGGAAGAAGCACACAGAAGTTAGATATCCGTTCCATTTTGAAAAAGTGAATAAGAGAGAAGTTAATTCCTACAGATTCTTGAGAAAGATAAAAGTTATAATAATAATAATAGTATTCACAAGTAGAGACAAAAAATTAGAGAAAATACATATTTTCAATATTCTTGTGCAACTGTCAGCTGCTACATATTGTGCATTTTATTTGGCTTTGCAAGGACATTAAGGAGAAGGGAAAGCAAATATATTTATATATCTATTATGTGCTTAACTGCATAKTAGAAGTTACTGGAATAACCATTCACATAGCGGAAAATACCCATCCCACCCAGACTATGCTCGAGAGTAACACTTACCGAATGAATAGTGCAGGACCAGCACAAGTACTGTAATCATTAAAGAAATCATGGGTAATACTCCTAGAAGCCACCTTTTCCAGTAATGCAACTTTATCCATTTGAGGAAACAGTACTTCTGACCCACACCTTCCTGGTAAGGCTGGCAATAGTGAAAATGCAGGCTTTCCTAAAGACAGATGTGGGAAGGCATCAATTAGCAAGACAACACAAGAAAGGCGATAGTATCGTATTGCACTGTGTTTGCCTTTATAACTTTCAAAGACGTTTAAACAAAGACACATCTATGTTAGCAGTTGTGTCACACATGAAACCAACGTATTCCTGGATCACTCATTTGTGACACACATCTTAAGTTATATAGGGKGAAAAAATTGCTATCGCTTCAGTTAGAAGCAATTTGCATATCAAGAAGTGGAGATAGAAATCATTTACTGTGTGTAAAGCTTAGTTGTTCCCTCTTACCTGTCCAGCCGCCTGCTCAGAGTGGGATGGAGCTGGTATGCTGTACACAGAAACCTGTCTGGAGGGGAAAGCCCATATCATGATGTCTTGACAAATGCCTTCTGACAAGGCTAATAACAAAATTCTAGATGAATCTCATTTCTCAAGCATAACTCATAAGAGCATCTTGCCCTCCCCCAGCCCAGGCTTCTCTCATTTCACCTTTGCCATACKGCTTAAAGCAGGAGCCAGCTGAGCTGCAACCAAAGAAGGTGGGGAAAGGCAAAGTCACCATCACTGTAACTCTTTGTTTTCCTAACTGCCTAAATAGGATATGGATCCTATGATTTAAAAACAGATCAGTTACCCCCTTCCCTCAGAAATGCAAGAGGAGGAGTTATTTAGGCCACTTACACAAATGACATGCAGGCAAATTATAGATGAAAAGCCCCAGAGCAAGGTAAACCAGGAAACTTCTAATGAAAACCTGAAGAAAACCATAGAAATATTTATAAGAAAGTAGAAACACACAGTTCCAAAGTTCACTTGATTTTCCAGTGCTATATGTGGTGGCCTCAAGCTTCTATCACAGAACAAACAGAATAGCAAAGCAATTGATATCAATACTTCTTTTTGGAAGTTTAAAAGAGTTTAAAGCTAGCAAGCCAACAACCTCAGGGAATTCTGCATGTTAAACAAGAAAATTAAGGGTCGGAGAGAAGTTACATACACRTATATGTATCTTAATGTATAAAAATACACAATATAAAAACATATACATATATATATATGCATGTGCAGGTGGATGTGCATGAACATATATACAGATATACATACACACTTAGCTAAAATAAGAAAAAATAAAAAGGGAACAAACACCCCCAAATCAAATGCAGATTGCATGGACTACAAAGAGATTCATTGGAAGACAAGCCTCAGGGCTTCAGAAACGCAAGATACAACTGCAGGCAGACTGCTTTGTTCAAGTCCTCTTTTTTCAACAGCCTACCTCCACTCCACACACAATGTGCGGACTAACTAGTACTTTTCCCCTTCCTTCAGGGAAAGAAACTCTCGGAAAAGCCTAGAGTAAACAAAACTGCTTTGGCAACAGCTCTAACAGTTAAACTTTTTTTTTTTTTTTTTTTTTTTTTTTTTTTAAAAAATCAATATAAATTCAGAGGAGCCCAATTCTGGAGCAGTTTTAGACATCCGTCAGAGGGTGAAGACATCAGTTTCATGCCGGTGAGAAGATAATTGCAGTAGCACACGGCACATTTTATTCAGTTTGTCAAGCTGCCAGTAGATAAGGAGTTCAAATTCTCAGGTGGACTAAGTATGAATAATCTCAAATACAGGGAAATTAGGGCARGAAATAAGAGCAGGAGATAATCCAAAACCATACTGTTAATTAAAATGGAAGTTACAGAAATAATAGAACTAATTCTTTATTCTATGTTTATCTGCAGAACTTCTGATCTCCAAAAATGAGGGTACTACAGATTTAAGAGAAATAAACTAACTTGCCAAAATTTATTGGAAAAAATTTTAAGACTGAGCTTTCTAATACAATAGCATCACTAGAATCTATCCCTTAAAGAATGCTTTGAAGAATGTTGTCTTCTCAAGGGCCGGCATTAGTGTCAGCAAATCTTATATACACATCCATACACATCTGTCATGAAATAAATTGTCCATCGTCATAAAGTACGTTGTCTGCCAACTCACAGAAGTAAATTTAAAGAGAAGGATTTGTAGAAGCACATTAATTCTTGCACAATTACCATATGTCATAATGTCATTTAAAAAAAAATCCATCTTAAAAAAACTCAGATAAATCAATTTGTGATTGAAATGAGATACCTATAAATGAATTTAATAATTTTTCCACTGTATAAATTTTATTTACTGTAATGAACTTCAATCTTACACCTTCTCAGTCTAAAAGTTGCCTATGGCTGTGGTTCAGAGTGTTAGAGCTTTGTTTTTGCAGAAGAGCCTTTGATTTCAGGGCACGTATGAATGCCAAGTTTAGCTGAAACCCTCCCTCCCCCTTATAAAATGAACACACTTTATCTTCTTAGAAACAACCCCCCATTCTCCCCCCTCACCCCTAAATACTAGGTGAAAAGAGGCAAGGGATGAGGGGAACTGCCCTTTAGGCAGTTACATGAATATATCATTTCCAACAGACACATTCACTAAACTGGTAGAAGTTAGCTTAGGCTTCAGGAGATCTAAGCAAGTTTACCCCAGATCAGGAAACACCCACAGTGTTTTGACAAAAAAAAGTCATCATTAGTCATTGCAAATTTAGAGATTTATCTTGTCCTGGAAAAATAAGCAAATGAACCAATAGTATAGATGAGCATTCTGAAATCTAAAATCTAAGATCAATTTAGCTAGAACTGCTTGTAGTAATAACTATTACTTCTTTCACACACTGGTGAAAGCAGCCTTCAAGTGAACAACCTACAGGGGATGCAGTATAGACAAGCTATCTAAAAGCAGGTTGATAAACTATTCCTACGAGGTACATTTCAAGCAACATTCACTCAACTCCAGAATATTGTAGAGGGAAGGGAAGAGTGGAGAGGTTGTGTTTTCAGCCTCTATTTTTCCAGTCTCTTCAGGTCACACTACCCTTCAGCTTGTACTCTTTCAACAACATTTTATTCATTCTTCCTAAGGATGCCTACTGATGATTTTTTTTTTTAGAAGCAAAGTCAGAGAAAAAGCCAAGTGCTCCTCCCTCATTACTAAATAAGTTAATATTATGAGAAAAGCTTTCTAGCTGCCTTGAAGCTGTAGGCCTGCAGAAAAGAATGTTACTGTTCTGCATCAGAAATGTTCCTCTAGAAAGAAGCATCACAGCAGAGTGGCCCACAGTAACTTATCAGTTCCTTAAGAGCCTGCTTAGCTCTTCAGTTTTCAATGGAAAGTAGTGTCTAAAAAGGTCATTTTTCTTTCCCTTTATTTTTCATTGCATTATTCTTCCCAGCTCTCTCCYACCCTTCCCTTCTCCATGTCAGCTACTCTTGCTGGAGGAGGCAGAGGAAGTAGGCTTCACAAAAATACTAACAGCTGAGGGCTGCTTCAGTTGACATTGTACTGCAGTACCAAGACCTAGGAGGAAACATTTGAGCTAGTTAAGCACTGTCATCAGCCAGACAATTGTGTCTTGGTTTTCTTGATAGACAGTTGCAAATAGACACTCCTGGTGCCTGGAAAAATGAACAAAATGATAGCACCAGATGCTCATTACTCTAGCTCTCACTGTGTCCACAGACATCTGCACAGACAATCACAAGATCAAACTTTTCCTCTGATCTTTCTTCTAGGTTTGCAACAAAGGATTAGTTGTTGCTTCAATATTGTGTACTCAAAAAACAAAACCCACAAACAAACAAACATACAATGTGTCAAGCTGGGAGACAGGCAAAGAAATTCCACTAACAGTTTTATCAAACATTTTTTTAATGAAGATATCCAGGATATAATTTACTCCAGCATAAGTTTCAAATTACAAGATTGAAGGCACATATTTGTGAATCCATGGAGCAAAATTTGACACTCTTGTGTAGACACCAGGGAAATTTGGTCTTCCACATCCATAACCCCAGCTAACAATGCCAGTCAAAAACCATTTGCCATCACCATTGCTTTGACATGATAAGGGTCCACCAGAATCACCCTAAAAAGAATACGTTTGAAATAAAGAACATTAAAATCTAGGCAAAACATCCCCCATAGTTTTTTCCCAAATAATTTCAATAATTATTTTATTTTTCCATTCACATAGCTCAAACTAGTGGACATTAAATAGGAGATTCTTTTCTTTCTTGAAGCAGGTGTGATTTCACAGTTCTGTCAAAGCTTCATGATTCACAGGAGATAAGGCTAGCTGTTGCTATTTAAAAGCATCAGTAAAGATACTACTTTTCATAGGCCATATTTTAAATTCTCAAGGAAGTTCTCAGCCTTAAACTTACAGCTAAACCCAAGATCTGCTACTTAATATGTGCTTTCATTTAGAGACTGCAGACATACCAAAAGGCAAAATACAGTAATAATCTTTAATATCCAATAACTTCATTGAAAATAAAAGCAATGGGAACAGATTAGTTCTGCCAAGTAAATTTTAGTTTTCCTAATTTAAAAAGCGCTTATAGTAGCTACAAGATTACAACAAAAGTAATGTTTAGGGGCACACAATGCCTTTGTAAATAGTGGAGTTACAATGAAGTCTGTTATGGACTTCAAAACTCCATACAGCTCAGAGTATTTCCAATGCTACAGAACCAGATAAACAGGATATTTCAATCCTAGAATATTCTGGCAGAAAAATATTGACAGAAATCTAAGCAAAAAAATATTTCACCATTTGGTGAAAAAAAATCTCTTGGACCAAGTTTAAGCTTTCCTGTAAGGTTGCTGTAGATGCACGATTTCTCTGAACTAGACAGATGGTAGCAACTTGAAGTCTATTAAAACATTACAGGTAATAAAAGACTTCCAACAGCAAAAGCTGAGTTGGTAAAATGTAAGTGTTTTGCAAAAGAAGTGCTTTCCTTTTATCCATATTTTCTATAGGAACTACTGAACTATTTTGCTTTAACATTATAAGATCATAGGAAGTTCAGGTTGGAACGACCTCTGCGGACAATGTAGTACAGCCAATAGCTCAAAGTTGGATTATCTTGAAGTATCTCACAAAATTGTTAAAGCCCAAACTCTTAGAAGATCATTTTTTAACCTTGAAAATTAAGACTTCCCATTTAGTCAAATCGTGATTAGGAAAAAAAAAAAATCACTGCAACACAAGCAAAGTTGAACATTAGTATTTTTTCATAAAACAAATCACATAATTCAATTAGCTCTAACAACCACCAGACCTAGTTAGCCACCATTTGTTCTTACAAAAACGCAGCCCAAGGCCTGGAAATTATGCCTTTCCCTGGCTATAGCTAGAGTGGTCAGACAGATAACTGCAGAAATACTCTCCAGTTATAGAAAATGATGCTTGATGTCAATGGTTATACTAACCTCTAAAAAGCAGCTCGTGTGTTATACKCCCTTAGAAAACCCTCAGATATTCCTTGTTGTAAGAGCTATTGCTGTTATGGTGTAGACTGAGAAACAAACGCAAAGGTGCTCACAGTCACACTGCTACTGTAGGACTACCATTCACATGTTAGKGAGAGATACTACCAATTTAGGACTTAGGCAATTTGACTGATTGACCGCAGCTTCACGAAAGTTTGGAGGCTAGAGAAGAAAGCTTGTGGTTCACCTCATTTCTGTATACACCAGCGCAAGCTAGAACATCTTTAAGATGCCAGCTCTCCATCATTAAACAGTTGTTTTACCCAGCAAAACAAATGATGAGTACATTCAGAAGTTCACTCTTNAAAAAAAAAAAAAAAAAAAAAAAAAAAAAAAATCAGCGTTGTCAGATCAAAAATGCTGTAGGTTTGAAAATTTTGCCTATTTGTCTGCATTTCATCAATCAGCTCTGCAGTTTCAACCGTGGGAGAAGGTGTCCTAAGAAAAGGAGTCATACTAGGTTCACAGTTTCTCCTTCAGCTGAGAGACTCTCATGCCAAATATTGCCTCCCTTCAACAATTCCCATGCTATTTGAGCTTACAAGTCAACTGGCCCTTGGGCTAAAACTGAAACTCAGTGATGCGATTCATGCACACAAAGTGGCAAAACTCCAAGAATGCTTGAATGACAGACTGGCTGATAGAGAACTCTTTTACACAGCTGTTTTTCAGAACCAAAGCATAGGCACCACAAGGTGGTTAGCCAGTCAGTTCTTACAACTTGTCATGCAACAATGAAAGGCAAGAGAAACTCAGTGTGAGCAGAGATACGTACTTTGCAGCCATCTCTTTTCCCAGACATTAGGCCTGCACAAAACATCCTAGCTGTAATTATCCCATATGTGGAATGGCATAATGTTTGGTCAATAATTTCTACCTCTGCTTTCTGAAGAATTGCCGAACCTTCATCATCTGAAAAACAAATTGAAAGTAAGATGACTCAGAGCTCAAGATTCTACTTATTTGTCAAAAGGCAAAGCAAGCAGTCTTCAGAAAGTACACATACTTTTGAAGTTCAGGTAATTCCAGATCCAGACAACTAACCACAACAGCACAGTCTAAGGGAAAAACACGTCCCAACGCAGGGAGAATTTAGATTAAATTAACATTTTCCTTCCTTTGTTCTTTTACCTTTCTCTGACACAGTACATAAATCAAAGGTTGGTCCTACCTGCAACCAGAAAGCCTTTTCTAAGCATCARGTATTCATGTAACATGATCTTGGTTCTTTGGCCCCAGCAAGTACAACAGCATAAATATTAGTTTGGCCAAAAGTACCTTTTACAGCTCCTTCTGTAAAATACTGTATGATCTAATAATTTATTCTCTCTTTACTTTGAAAAGAGAATGGGATTATTAGAAGCATCACAGGATATCTTCAGCATTAGGGCAGTGTTTTGGAACAGGCTGGACCCCAAATCAAAACCTCACATGCAGATTAAAGAAGAAAAATTGCTCTCTTGACAGAATAAAAGCTTTTTCTCAAATTCCACCCTCTGTGTCCAAAGGTTTTGTCAGAACAGATGTTTTCAGCAAAGTATTTTCTGAAAAATGTGTATTTTGGAAAAAAAATAAATGGACTCTTTCCCCTCCTTTTGACAATAGCTGTAATAATATCACTAGGTTCTCTCAAAACAGGATATAGTGGAGCAAAAACAACTTTACCAACATATTTAAATATGGTGTACTGGCTTAAATATGTTTTAGGATTAGATACAGCTAGTTAGCGTTAAAGCATTCTTTAAATAAATTTACAAGATTGATTTGACAATTGAATTGCGTAAACTAACGAATACAGGAGAGGAAAAACCCTATTTAAGACACTGCATTTATGTCTGAAGTCACATTTAAGATTTAAACTTCACTAACGACTAACTAATAAGCCAAGGGTACACACGGCGCTGCAGATTTTTGTCCGGAGCCTTCCCCAGTGGCACAGTTGCACTCAGTAACCATATATTCTCTCAGAGCTACGCAGCTTGCAGGGCTGAGTGCATCCAGYCAAAACACTGGAGGTGAAATACCCGCTGCTGCACCTCGGCACGCACTTACCCCTTCGGCCTTCCCCAAGATGGGCCCCTGTGGCGCCAGCGGCACTGAGAGGCAGGCCAGGCCGGGCCAACCCCRAAGGCAGAAATAAGCCACTTGGGCCAGGACCTGGCGTTTGGCATGGTGACGGCTACACAGCCTCACAGCGGGAAGGGCTTATAGAAAGCACTTATTTGGGGGGCAGCTCAAGCGCAGCACCCACACTGGGGGAGAGGTGGCCACAGGAGCAGGCTGTGCCCTGACACAGGGYGGGCGGCCATTACGGGGGCGGTGGCCATTTTGTCAAGCTGCTCCCTGAGGCCGGGCGGCACCTCCAGGCCCTTGGCCCGGAAGAGGCCATTTAGGGATGTTAGCAGGCTGCCAAYAGTTAAATAAATAATAAGGCAAAATTTTAAAAAGTTATTTCAGAATAAGCGTAGCTGCCGCCAGCTACAAATGCAAGCCTGCAGCGCTTCCAGATCCACAGGACCCACGGCTGATTTTTCTGAGCCTTCGAAGGTACGTGCATACAAGGACCTCCTTCCCTAGGGCTGCAGGTTCAAAACATTAGAATTTCTGCACGCCTGAGCCCTGCAACCAAAGCAGGTATCCCACATGCCAGCCTGCAGCTGGAGAGGCTGCTGTTCACCTGGGAGCTAGGTTAGCTGGAGCGAAGGTGTAAAGCTCACCTGCTTCCTGCTTTTGGCCCCAACCCGTTATCCAGCACCTGTCACCGCTGCGGACCCTGTGGGAAGAGGGGGGCACGCAGACGGGCTGAATGACGTGGCTCATGGYGTCCGGCCAGGGCTTGCTCAGCTGCAGCAGCGCGATGTCGTAGTCGTAGTTCCGGCTGTTGTAGTATTCATGGACCACGATCCGTCTCACCGCRGATACCAGCTTGGCGCGGCCTTGCGTTCGCATCCCCAAGTGAGCACGCCACGCTCGGGGGTCCGCCAGCCTAGCGGAGAGGGAAAACCARCACGCTGTCTGCCCATACCCTGAGCCCAAATCACCCTCCTGCCCAGCAGCGGGCTGCAGGGAAGGTGCAGCCTGCCTCGATACTGTTCACACTCYAGAAGCTCAAAGCTTTCTGGGACACCAGCAACGTCCAGGGTGAAGTTAGGAGGGAAAACGACTTACTTGCTCCCTTGAAAGCAGTGAGCTGCCGACACGAGCCATTCTTTCGATATCACCGACGCCCCGCAGTAAGCGGCTCCCGCAAAATGTAGGCTGACCTGCCAGGGCCATTCGCCTTCCTGAGCGTCTCTGCCGCCCACGATCCGAGAGACGAGCTCGCTGCTTGTGCCGCTGCCACAGCCTGCAAGGGATATTTCAGGTTATCCCCAGTAACTTCTTTTAACTAGACCACTTCCCAAATAGGCATGGAAAAAAAAAAAAAAATCTTGCGCCTTGAAATGTTCTGAAGTCCATTTCCTTGTCCTGCTCTAAGCACAGAACTCCTCTATTTGGATACCCTGCTCCTGGAGCAAGAAGCAACTCCAAACAGGGCGCAGGCAGAGGAAATGCAAGTTTCTTTTCCAGCTCTACCACAAAAGTAGGCCCATATTCTTTCTTGTGTCAGAGATGTCAGAGGATCTATTAAATAGTTGAACAAGCATCACAATGATGTAAAACATGTAAAAAGATATAATACCACAACCTCTTTCTACTACTCTCAACCCCAAACTGAAGGGAGCAGTTCAGAGGGAAAAGGGAGTTCAGTATCAACTGGACAATTATTTCTTGCCAAATCTGCAGGAACAGTATCAGGAAGTATAACAACAGCCATTTACATGGAATCATTTCTTTGGTCATATATTACTTCAGAAGCCAGGCGATCCAACTGTTAAGTTTCATGAGAACAACTCAAAAATCTGAAAATGTAGTCTATTACCTACCATGGTAAAGAAGTCATGTCTCAGCACAGAAAGCTGCACACAGTAATTTGAAGGTGAAAGGAGAAAGATCCATCTATAGGGCTCTATGCCCTTCCCTAGTACCTAAATACAAAGCCATAGCTCAGGAGCTTTGATCCCACACTCCCACAGACAGGTGTTAGTATTTCTGGGCACTTTCCAGYGTCCACCCACAGAGTCAAGAGCAGCATTCAAGCTTCCAAACGTAAGTGGGCATATATGTAGTCTTTTAAGATGCCTTACTGTACCCAAGACAGGTGTTGGCAGATTTGAGATACAGGTGGCATACTGGAGGCAGCTGGAGGTCAGATAAAATGCCCTAGGGCATTCAATTTAAGTGAATCCTAACCCTGTCTTTATTCCTATTGCAGTAACAATTACCTGTTCACTTTAGAGGAAAATGAACCAAAAAGCCCATCTAAAGGCTACTTTAGTAAGATTTGAGACTGGAATCTAGCTTGATACTATGAAAGATTGGGGTGGGAGGGGATAGCTTGCCRTTCAGAATAGATGGAGAAGTGAAACCTTCCTGTTCTTTGTCTCATTGCAGCCAGCTCACTGTGGCAGTCCAAATGCAGCTTGACTCCAACAAAAATATTTGACTCTATGGCACATAGTAAGAATGCTGCCTTATTTACTAGGGAGGTTTGCTCTGCAATTATGTCTGCTTTCCTGCTCCTTAACCTTAATTACCCCTTCTTCCCTGCAATAAGAGTTATAGCTGACTAAGGCTCCATTTAACAGAAAGCTCACCCTCCTATAAGCACTTAAGAAATCCTGCAGCCAGATGTGATGTAAATGGATACCTTAAACAGAATCCCATGATCACCAAGTTAATTAAAAAACTTCAATACTTGCCGCATGAGTTGTACAAACTCCAAAACCGGGAGAAATAATAGGGCTTTAAGCGTAWAAAAGCTAAAGTTCAGAAAGCTCAATATATGGGAGAGACTTACTGCAGCTGCTTTCATCACTTCCATCAGTACAGTCCACAGTCCCATCACACTTTGCATTTTTTTTCCTAATGCATATGTTATTCCTGCATTTAAATGTGTGATTGGTACAAGGGATACCTGAAATTGTGGAAGAAAATTCACTTGAAGCAGCTTTTTATAAAAACACGTCTGCATGAGTAAGATTTATACAGATATCAATAGGTAGGAAGAAACAAGCTAAAGAGCACTTTGTCTAGGATGGCGCAAATCATTTTCCCTAAGTAGGATAGAATAGAACAGTAGCTAGTCAAGTAAAACTGCATCTTTACTAGCACTTCTATTCAACTTGGCTGTGTATGACCATGTATTTCCTCCCATCCTTTCCCATGGCACTAATGAATATTGTTACACTGGCAAAAATGTAGCTGAAGAACAAGTGGTGTGCTAGAGAGAAAAACATCTAATACTCTGGAAAGAAGTCCTCCTTTATATCTCAACATCAAATATGAAATAAAAGAAGGCAGTGAAAGCTGTCTTACTAATCAAATCCAGTTAAACCACCTTTCTAGCTTCTGTGTTTTCCTGTTTCTCCATGGCTCACACTAAGACAATATTATTTTTCTTGTCAATACGCAAAATGCCTTGTGATCATTTACAGTTACTGTCAAACAGGTCAAAAACATTACTTCTCTGTAAAAATGTTACTTCCAGCATTTCTCATTTGCACCCCCTTTAATATGCCATGGTTTTCCTCTACTGTCAGTAGTGAAGGAAATGGCTGACTCAAAACTTTAACTAGCCTAATACCAAACTTACTATTTCCACAGCATTTTAGATGCATTAACCTTATAACCTTGAAAACTCCTCCAGAAAAGCAATTACTGTTTTAGTTCTTTTACAGATAGTAAAATGGAGCCAGGAAATAATTTGCACAAGATTATGTTTTATGGARATAAAAGCTGGGATTCAAACTTAAAAACTTCAGCTCCTCATCCTAGATCTACACTACTTGATTCTTCTGCCAGTATTTCACTGAAACAGATGTTCCTGAGCTCGCTAAACAGAAACCATTTAAATCAATAACTACTTGTTTACAATGATCTCTGAAAACTGAACAGAATTTTATAGCCCTAATGCCTCAACTCCTTAAATACTGAATCCAGTATTCAAATCAGGGTTGAATAGATGATAGAAGAGGGCAGAAGTTAACCAAGAGTAGGCTTACTGTTTGTGCAGTTCTGTTCATCTTTTCCATTCTCACAATCACTTACTCCATTGCAGGCAAGCAAAGTATCCTGTACAGTGAAGCTGGAGTTACAGCTCCAGTCAGGGACAACTATAAAAACATAAAACAAAGCATTTACGGAAGTGTGCTTGTAATGGTATGTTGCCCATCTGACTACCTCTGGGTAAGCTTTCATTGCTCCACTGCACTTCATAACGATGAGCATGAGTGCTRTTTTATGCATGGAGAAAATAAAGCACAAGAGATTTCAGCAACTCACCTCTAATCAACACTGCCCCAAGAAGAGTGCCCCAAGCTCTGTCGCTCTTTTACTATGCACTTTTGTAATCACTCACATACTCTATCCACCACAGTTTGTTTTTCCCCATATAGAGTAAAATAACTCGTCTTAAAATAGAATAGAACACATCATATCTATCAGCAGTAATCTCAAGAGAAAAAACTAAAAAATAGCTAGTTTGGGCTGTTTTTCAACATCTAAACTCCCTTCCTCTTGTTCAGTTCCTTACCTCTTTTTAATTGAAAGTTTTGTCTGTATTAGTTAATTGTGAATTAAGCACCCAAGAGACAGACTGATAGTCTGAACATGAAGACGTAAAGGAAGCTGGAAAGATTTTTTTCCGAAAAAAGTTTCACGTYGTTTCAATTGACTCTTAAGATTAGAGAATACATTTATTGGGTTTACCAGTCCAGATGTCAAATAAATGAATACCAACCACAGAAGAGTTCATCACTTTCATCAAAACAGTTGTTTATCCCATCACAGCGCTGCACCTGCTGGATGCATAAGCCAGTAGAGCACTTGAAATACCCAAGTGGACATGCTGGAGGTAAAACAACAACGAAAAACAGCTTAAATTTTCCTTTTCCCAAATATTTGCAGCCCACTTCAATTTGCAGTCACTAAACAGTTACAAAGAATGACAAAGTAGGTCAATCTTTTGTTTGTATGGGTTAACTTAAATTCAGAGGGTGAGAACAAGGATTAAAAAAAAAAACCACAAAAAAAACAAACTTCAAATTCACCCATTACTGCAATATGTCCTGCAGGTTCTGCACTACAACTGGACCAAACCCTCCAATTATTTTTATGAGGCAACAGTTTAGAATATCTCCTCCTTCTAAAGGATACTCTCCCTTTTTGTAGTCAAAATAGTGGGAAGTTTGCAACAGGACTCAAGACTTACTGACTTACAAGCTAGTAATGTACATTGAGGTGACTTATAAATTGCAGAAGCATTTGTCTTAGAGTCATGACGTTACTTTTTTTTTTAAACATATTCTACATGCAATGTATAAAGTGTTTTAATGTGATAAATAGTTATAAACCATTGYTACTCTGCTACTTTACCAACTTGAAACATAAACAAAATTAACGTAGGAAGAGAATACTAGTTAGTTGTTCAGTTTAGAATTTGAAAGAGACTAGTAGTTTGTAGATGGTTTCAACAACCTTTTGCCATGTTTTTCAGCTGTGATTTCTAATTGCATGCAAAGTAGTCAAACCCATAGAAATAGTGGAATAAGCAGTTGCTCTGTTCAGTACCTGGAGCTCTCTATAAGAACAGACATATCACAAACAAAGCCTTAGGGTTAAAAACAAACACGGAATGGCAGATTTAATTGACTGACACCACACCAGTTGAGAGATTTCAGTATGTGCCACTGCATTATTTCAGGTTTAATTAGATAGGGGACARATAACTAGCAGAGCTACTGGTGCAGATAGTAACAAATCTGGGACCTCAGGAGTRCACCAGGTTTACTGTATATGCCCACTCTGGCTGGGGGCAACTTTTAGGACTGTGCAGAACAGAGCAGACTGTGTCTGCACAAGGGAACAAGAACACATKGCACCTGCCTACAAACCTTAACTGCATAGCCATAGAGAGCTAGAAAAGGCTCTTAGTTTGCTAGTCACGTAAGCTTAGTAAAGTTATGAATGAAAACAAGCAAAAAAAAACCCCAAAAAACAACAACAACAACAACAACAAAAAAAAAAACAGCATTTCCTATGTAAAATATTTAAGTCCTGGTGAGTCTAAGAAATACTACTTCACAGATCTGACCTACAAAGATAGGTTGAAAAGATAAAATCTCTTACGCTGACTGATGTTATAGCTGCCATATTCTACCAGAAGTGGCTTCTCTGAGAGTTTGGAACTGCACTGAAGCTCAATGTTAGCAGCAGAGTTTGCGACGTGGAAGACTGTTTGGTGATCAACATAGTAACCACAGTACCTAAAAGGGAGAGGAAAAGTCTTAGAGCAGCCTTCACACCAGAATTGCCTTACGTATAATTTAAGTACCAGCACTATAGAAATTCAGCAATGCAGTCAGCTGGCATACTTTAAGAACCAAAATCTGAAATAGCACCCAAATATCAGAAAATGTTAGCCAGGATCCCCCATTCCTCAGTACGATATCCCACACGTGCAAGCAGAATGTTTTACGAGAAAGGCTGCCAGATTTGAGATATGATGAAGAAATTAAGACAAACATGGGTACTTTTGTCACCACCTCTGATATCTGTCTTCAAGAGACTTGATTTTTGGCTAGTATTAAGGGAATCACACAGACTGATAAAGGGATATGGAAGTTTAGTGAGAGGAGCTCTCCAAGCGGTCTGCACTGACCAGGAAATATCATCACAGACGAGAGGAAATCTAGCTGCTCTGATCTGCGAGGTTGCCCTTGAAGGAGAGGGCACAGGACACTGGGATAAAATTGGTTTGATTCGTCCAGGTTATGGGAGAAATATATTTAGGGAAACTGAAAAACTTCTGAGTAGTCACCCATTAGTGTTCCATCCATCATTAGTATTCTGGGGTTTCATCTTTGAAAGTCATACCTTCAAATATATAGGCTAGATTATATATATATGTATATGTATATATATGTGTGCGTGTATGTGTGTGTCCATCCCTTGGATGCACATCTACTTTAAACTGCCATTTTGGCAAGCAGCTTCCCTGGATTTTTGCCCAGGTGCCACTTAACTGAGAGAAACCTAAATGCACACAGATGCCAAGAAACATTGCAAATGCATTTATATAGCCCCTTTAATCAAAGATGTCAAAGATGTTGCACTTGGCATATAGATAGTGCTCTAGTTGAAAAAAAAAAAATCTTTAAACAGAAAAAGCTGCTGAATGATGCTTTTAAAAAATGGACACAGTTTTAAATATAGTGAAACTTAATATGGGCAGTTAGGTTGTTCTAGAACCAGACGCCCTGCACCCCCC
>NW_028186289.1:849279-854185 GCF_003343005.1 Rhea americana
AAAAAAAAAAAAAAGGCAAAAAAGAAAGAAACAAAGAACTTCAGTACTTATTAGAGAAATGGCTAGTTTTAAGATTACGCTGATAAGTACTTTGCTAGACAGGAAAAAGATTTACTGATAGAAGCAGCTACATTGGTTCTTATCACCTTCAATGCACGCATTTGCATGACAGCAGCACAATGTCAAACTCTGCTGTTAAAATGGAGAGCAATAAGAGAAATTATTCACTAGTTAAATGGATTAATGGGGTAATATCTGGAGGTGAATATTTCTTTCGTTTATTTGGAAACACCAAAGGGACAGTTGAGAATGGAGAAGAATCACTGCAATTGCACGAGGATTGCTTTCCATACCAATGAACGCAGTGGGTGGTAGGAAAATTGGGCAGCCATTTCCACATACATGAGTGTTGCCTGGTGTCTGTGTATCCCGCTGCAGCACACTGTATGGAAAGACCAAGCTTGCTCATATGTTTCTATGAGTGCTTGCTTTCATTCTATGAAAGGGAAACATCTTTTTAACGAGACAGGAAATTCTGTTCCAGCAGTGTGAAGAACAAGTGAACAGAACAAAACAAAATACAAAACTCCTCTTATGTATTCTGAAAAGAGCTCCTTGGAGAACAGATTTTAGAGCTTTCTGCTACAGTAAGCGACCTGTCAAAAAAAATTCTCCCAGAGCTAAGAGTGAAGACTCCTTGCTAGTGGAAGTCTTCTCTGCATTCATTTTTTTCCCCCATCATTATCTGATACACAATTAATCCTTGCTGATCAACATTCCAGCTTAAAACAGCCTACCAAAGTGCACAGCAAAAGGCCTGCTAGCCAACTGATTCTCCTCTGTTAGTCTGGAGACACATCTCTGTTTCTCCTTCTGTCAATGACTTCAACACAAATTCCCTCCAACAAATCTTGGCACCATTTTGAAAAATTGGCAGTTACCCCATCTCTCACACAATATTATCTCACCGCACCAGAAGTAGAGGAAGCTTCCCTTATATAGCTCTTTCATGGATGGACAGGAGCTATCTCCTGTACAATGAGAAATGTCATATACTTGTAGCATTTTAAGACAGCTACAGATCCTTGGGAGCCCTCTACTGGTGTTTTACCAGCCGTTTATCCAGATCCAGGACAAACGAAGGCAGCAAAGCAGCATCCATAACTCCACACCAATGCTACAGAGACAAACTAATCAACGTGACCCTGCCTCATGCATTGAGGCAGGGAGTGGGATGCTTTTTCAGGGGCATGAGTAGGTGCATGCATCTTGTGACAGAGATAAATGGAAATTGCAAGGGATTCAAGAAAAATAAAACACTGGTAACCTCTTCACATAAATCTCTAGTGATCTGCTCACAGAGGCTGCTTGATATCTCAGCCTATGAGAGCTTCAGCAAAATCAATTTATCAACTGCAACTTCTCTGGCTAGATAGGGGAACATTTGAAAGTCCACTGGAAATGTGACAAGGAAGAAACTGCATGGCTGCATTCAATGTCTCTGGTTAGATAACAAAAAATGTCTCTAGAGATTTGAAGGAACCTTATCTGCACCATCTTCATGGCCTTAATCCTGATTCACCAAGATGTTTCCTGAAGCATCATAATTCCTTTCACCTAAGGCACAGAAAATGCATGCTATATGCTGCAACTAGTTGAACTTGAAAACTTTATTTTCCATTTCATTAACCATTAAAATTTGAAAAAAGGTATTTTCAGAATATCAAAGTGTTTCATGCTTTAAAGCATATTTTTTCTGTGGAAGGTAGGCACAGAACAGAACATGATGTAGAGTTCAAAAGCCTTGTTTTCAGTGTGAGGCGGGAAGGAAAACTTTCAAAAGGAAAATTTGACTTAGCCTATTTAAATCATCAGCAACTTGCCACAGAAATCCGGAGCATATGTTCTTTTGCAGTACTTCAAAAATAACCTACTAAATGCATTTCTAAGGTCGTACCCCGACACTGGATTCTATAGAACATTTAATTGCTGGGCTTATTTAAAGGCAGGTGTCTTTCACAGAGAAAGTCCTTATAATATGAACCCATCACCAATTTCATTTTCAGGTTATTCTTTTACTTGACACACCTCTCAGAAGTACTCCAACATTGCAAATCTTCACACGTGTTTCATAATAATGAAAAATAAATCCCAAAACACCCAGAGTCTGTTTTGGTTGGCTTTTTCACATGGCCATCTAGTCCAGCAACAAATTCTCATCAAAGCACAGTGCTAGTAGCTTCAGACAACCTGAGTTTTCCCTATACCAAAGGGCAATATATCATTAAAGAACACAAACATTTTTTTCTTTCGGTTACACTCTTAGAGGTCTGACTCAGTTTGCTTACTTTCATCAGTGGATTCAAAAGCTTAGTTTCAAGTTCRATCTTACTGAGGTTTCCATTTAAACAAAAAAAGAATTCAAAGTCTAGCCTTGCCTCAGCATGCAGTAACTGAAAGATAATTCAAAAACTCTTGGAAAATGTGTGCAAGCAAACAGCAGTATCAACAAATTTCAATTAAAAACACTTCAGAAACAGCGTGCTTTGTGAACCAGTCTCTGTGTGGTTTCTCTTTCAAGAGCCAGGGACTGCAAAAGCAGTTACTGTTCTATTCCCAACAGTCTCACTGTAATACCTTTCACTGAAAAGTTATTTAGGTTCAGTGATCTCGTGAGCAATCATGGTGTTAAATTACACTTGAAAGAGTTCTACAGACTTTGTTTGGTGATCCCAGCAAACCCAGAATTATCTTAAAGATCACAAGACACTCCTCTTTACCCGCTCTTTCCATTTCTACCTCTCTGGAGAGCACAGAGAGCCCTTATTTTCAGCTTTGCAGTACTTTTCATTAGAAACTTTGTATGCATTTTATGAAGATTAAGCCAAAGTGAAAGCGGAATGCTCATAGACGCCAGGGAAGTGTCTCTGCTTTTGTGGAACCATTCTGAGCCAACTGCTACAGTGATAGGAAAGCTGATTCTGGTAACATTAATTTAATAAACCACACAGATGTACTTACATGTGCTCATTAATTTTCCACCATCCTCGCTCACAGCCTTTAATATTCTTCTCACTTATGGTATAGTTATGAAACTTCAGTGCTATACCGAGGCTCTTTTGTGGAGTCTGTTGTGAGCAAGAAAGACAGTAYAGGCAGTCTCCCTTTTCCTTTTGTGGACACAGCACATGAAAGTCCTTAGATACGTCTCAGCTCTCAATAGGGCTTTGCAGTGCCAAGCGAGGGAAGCTATGTTCACTTCCCCAGCTCAACAGCCAGCACCTGAGACACCTGCCAACARTTCAGTCACCAGTAAAAGCAAAGGTTGGCAAAGCCCAACCACAGCTGCAAGCTTTCCCCCTCTCAAGCAAACAATCCTTTCATCTTCAAAATGCCACTGGCCATAGATCCGGGGCTTTTGTATTGAGATCAAAACATTCAGACACATCCAACTTAACCAGCTACTGGTGCTTTCTGTCCATGTGCAAGTAGAGTTAGATATCACATTGAATACCAGTGTCATCTTTGAAATACTAGGAATTATTTCTGCCAAGTATTGTGGTCTTCTGCGAGCATCTGCTCAGCCAAGGTATTTTAAGCATGGTAGTATCATGAGGGTATGTAACTAACAGAAGTTCCTTTTTTAAAAGGAACATAACCTTTTTAAAGGAACATTGTCTTGTAAAAAAGGAGGGCTGAGTCAGAACAAGAATACAAAAATGGAGGTTTTTCTCCTTCTCTCTTACAGACAATATATAATTTGGGAAACAAGGGAAGTTTCAATATTAAACTGTCAGGAAATTAAATGGTTTTGAGAAGTAAGTCCAAGGGGGTTGCCCACAGTAAGTGTTCGGAAACTGGGGCGGTATGAACTAAAGATGAAGTTCGGCAAAAAGGCCAGTGTCCTAGTTTTCTAGAGAAAGAGTCTTTAGGTCTTGGCTAGCTGGACTCCACTTTAACTGGTGTGATTCCACATGGGCAACCACTACTTTAGCTAGAGATGAGTAGCAAGACTACATTGTATTCTGTGCTGTGCTTTTTACAGAGGAATATGCGGTGTTGGCACAGAGGTACCAGAAAAGTTCCTGAAGAACTTCTGAAATCTGTTTGTTGTTTCAGGGAGTAATCTTGCTAGAAAACAAGATGCATTAATAGATTTTGTTCATAACAAATTATGAGATGYCACCCAACACAGAATAAGGTTGCAACATTTTGGAGAAATCAGACAACACATAACAAGACTATCTGAAATGGATTAAGCTTTTGATCATTCACATATAGGAAAGTACCTGGAAAAGATGCAGAAAAAAAGATAGGGAAAAAAAAAAAAAGAGAGAGAGAGAGAAATGGGCAGAGTTAGAAGACAGAGTTCAACTTATTAAGCAAAATAGGCTTATAGGGGAATAACAGAGAAGCAGCAGCACTGACTAAATTAGAGGCAAAGGTTTCTCTTTTGTCCCTTTTTTAGTCCTCCTCAATTTGAGAGGAGGGGAAGGGAGCAGAGAAGAAAAATCAGTGACATCTCTCATTCTTTGCAGTAAAGCAGTTCCGAGGCTAACCCTCAAAAATTTATCTTAGCCTTTCAACTTCAAAACCAGAAAGTTTAGCTGATTTCTTGTTGAAAATAAGGGCACGGAAAAGAAAAAAAACAAACAGACAGATACTCAGCTGTCTCACTTTGATAAACTACCACATCTATGAGAACCCAAACTATGCCCTATGCAATCTTTTCTGCTATACTTCAAGGCTCTCTGTGCCCAAAACATGCAATAATGCTTAGAGGGAGAGAGAGAGCACGCGCACATGCCAGTTACCTGGAAGCTCCACACACAGAGACACTTTGGAGGATAATAGCTTGGATAATACGGACTCATGATCCTCCCTTCATAGCCGATTTTCTCTCTTG